>NC_071394.1:53513970-53815586 GCF_022682495.2 Desmodus rotundus | reverse complement strand
GATGATTATCTAGTAAAATTTATAGTGGATGAACCACATCTGGGCCTCCAGCCAAGTCACTGCTGAGCCTTTCATCACAGGTTTGTGTGGCTCAGTGCTGCCTCCATTGACTTTGTGGGGCAGATAGTCTCTGTGGATGTTAATGTGAAGTAATCTTTAACAGTAGGGGTTTAATGAGTTGTTTTAGTGTTGAATGATAAGTACTTCAAATCCATAATTTCACTTCACCCTGCCTTTGTTATCCAACACCATCTTAATTGAAATGCAACTTTTGAAAGAATTCTCAAGAGAAAACGGTTTATTATTCCTTCTCCCAAGTAGCCTCCCTTGGCCCTTACTGAAAAATTATTTACTTATGGAAATAATGACATAATCAACCATAGGTCAAACTGAATATTAATAGAAACTTTTTAATATAATTACTTGTATAAGCCTTGTAGAAAATGAAATATAACACATAATATGTCTCCTGAGTAAAATCTAACTATGTTTATGCTGAAAGAAAAGCATTAAGCTTTTGTTTTGTGGTTTTTTTTTCTCATTTGCTATACTTTCTTCATTGGAGTTTTCTCAGTGAACACAATGGTGTTTCTGCAGTGCCTCCCACAGCCTCATGACATTGTAATTCTAGGGTTGGAAAAATGAATGTCAGTTTTGACACCCAATCCTACCTTGAAGTTCCTAAATGTATCAGTCTACTAATTAGGTCCTAGCTGCTATATAGTAAATACAAAAGTGTCTCTGAGGAAATTCAGTGTCATTTTTACTAGGGTTGGGTCATTTCTACCTACATCTACATCTACATTAATTTCTATCACTCCCTCACAGGTTAGAGACATTGACAGGTAAATTCTTTGGAAAGCAGGATAAATAAATATTGACTTTCCCTTTAAAATAACCAACAAAAATATCCTCTAAATCCTGAAACTGCTCTTTTGCAAGAAGATGGTAATAGTTACACTCACTTATCAGTGGGTAATAAATTGGTGACAAGATCTTAGGATGTGGGATGCAAAGGTGGCATTAGAGGGACCTACTAGGTGGCAATCGCTGGCTCTGACAAGGGTTGTCATCAACATGACCTTGAGTAAGTTACTTAAACTCTCTGAACCTTAGTGTCCTCATCAGTAAAATTGAGATTGTTGCAAAGATCAAATGAGAAAAAGTACTGAAAGGGCCTAACTCAAAGCCAGAGCTCTTTCTACATCATTTCTATCTCTTTGTCATTAAGAGCCAAATGGGCAGCAGCAGAGCTGTTAGGTGAAGACAGTCAGTAAGTGGGAGCTAGGGGATGATCCTGAGGCAATCAGGAGATTCAAATCCCAGGTTGGATTATAGAAAAGGGTCTCAGTCAGCTAAGAAACTTGGAATTGCTGGTTCGATGGATTTTTGAAAATAAAAACAGGCTATATATAAAAGTGGTTTATAGGCAGGGGCTAAAAATAACTATGAGATGTTACCTACTTTTCCCCATGAAAAATACACTTATTTAAGGAACTTAATGTGTATGTGACTACTTTAGTTTGAGGATTCCTAGGTATTGTTTTTCCTTTTGATGACTCTACTCATTTAGATAATCCATGGTAACATGAAATGGGTTAGAAGCCAGGACCACTCTTATTTAGTCCCTCCTTTAGTGGGCCCTCCAGGTTCACTGCCTTCTCATGGCCAACTAATGAAGAACAGACCTACCACTATCAGAAGAACCACTTGTTTACTTGTTTGGTGAAATGCAGATGTAAATAATTCTTTCAGTTGCAAATCATGTTCTGCCCCTTGGAGTCATTCCATGTAACTCTTAACCATTTTATTTGATCATGTCATATTTAGAACTGTTCAGTACACCCACAAGGAGGAAAAGATCACAGTGCTTGGAGGTTTGAGATTCTAATGGGATCTAGTCTACATGCAAGTCTGGGATGTTTTTTATAGTACCCTGCTTGGCTGTTGACCCCACACCTCCATCACTGAAGCATTTATTCTCATTGATGGTTAGTGGGAAATAGAGCTTTTAAAGGACCCATGACTCATCTTCCAATCTCCCTCTTGCAAATCAAACACTATTGAATCCTTTTAGTGAATGGGAGGTGATGCTCCAGCATCTCAGAGTTTAGAACAAGATAAACAACAGACTCTCGGTGTTGAGTGACTTCACAATAGAAACCCTTATCTACAAATCTAATGTGCTGTTGTTCTAGAAATTATGAATGAGAAGATGTCAAAGGAAGCACAATTTATTTCATTCTGTAAGATACAGAGGAATAATAGAAAAAATATTAGTCTTAGGCTATCATATTATGATAAAAAACCTCTTCTTTTAAAAGTAGACAAGAAAACTGTCTTTAATAGAAAAACACAACAGACACAATTTTATATTATGTACCTATCTGTAAAGATAAGAAAAGTATATAATGCAAGGAAAAAACAAATTTTAAAAACCCTGCATAATGTAAAATTTCATAGGAGAGACAATGTTGAATTAGGTAGCAAACATTTCTTATAAAGTAAATGCATATTTATATTAGTATTTATTTTTTCTTTTTAAAATTTTTATTGTATTTTTTCCATTACCATTTAGTCCCCTTATACTGCCCTCCCCACAGCAATCACCATGCTGCTGTCCATGAGTCCTTTTTGCTCAATTCCTCCACCCCCTAACCTCCTCCCCACATGCCTAGCTGTTATCTGTTCTGCATTTACGATTCTGTCTTGATTTTGCTTGTTAGTTCAGTTTGTTCATTAGATTCTACATATGAATGAAATCACATGGTATTTGTTGTTCTGACTGGCTAATTTCACTTAGCATAATGTTCTCCAGGTCCATCCATACTGTTGCAAAGGGTTAAAATTTTCTTCTTTTTTATAGCCAAGTAGAATTCCATGGTGTAAATGTCCCATAGGTGCTTTTTCCACTCATCCATTGATGGACACTTGGGCTGCATCTATATCTTAGTGATTGTAAATAATGCTGCGATGAACATAGGGGTGCATATGTTCTTTCAAATTAGTGTTTTGGGTTCGTTTGGACATATTTCCAGAAGTGGGATTGCTGGGTCAAAAGGCAGATCCATTGTTAATTTTTTGAGGTATCTCCATACTGCTTTCCGCAGTGGCCACACCAGTCTGCATACCCCCACCAACAGTGCTAAATGGTTCCCCTTTTTCCACACCCACACCAGCACTTGTTTGTTGATTTATTGATGATAGTCATTCTAACAGGTGTGAGGTGATATCTCATTGTGGTTTTAATTTGTATTTCTGTGATGATTAGTGATGCTGAGCATCTTTTCATATGTTTATTGGCCATCTATCTGTATGTCCTCTTTGAAGATGTGTCTCTTCAGGTCCTTTGCCAATTTTTTAATTGGGTTGTTTGTTTTTTTGGTGTTGAGTTTTGCAAGTACTTTATAAATTTTTGGATATTAACCTGTTATCAGATATATTGGTGAATATATTCCCCCATTCTGTGGGTTGTCTTTTTATTTTGTTGATGATTTCCTTTGCTGTGCAAAAACTTTTTAGTTTGATAGAGTTCCATTTGTTTATTTTTCTCTTTTGTTTCCCTTGCCTGGGGAGATAGATCTGATGATAAATTTCTAACAGCAATGTCCAAGGTTTTGCTAACTTATGTTTTCTTCAAGGATTTTTATGGTTTTAGGTCTAGTATTTAAGTCTTTGATTCATTTTGAATTTATTCTTGTGTGTGGTGTAAGAACGTGGTCTAGTTTCATTTTTCTGCATGTTATCTGTCCAATTTTTCTAACACCATTTATTTTCTTATAATTATTTTATTGTTATTCAATTACAGTTGTTTGCATTTCCCCCCCTCTACTCCTCTTACCCCAGCCAAACTTATGTCCCTCCCTTGCTTCCACCCTCCCCCTTGGCTTTGTCCATATGTCCTTTATAGTAGTTCCTGAAAACCCTTCCTGCCACTATCCCTTCCCCCCTCTCCTCTGGTTACTGTCAGATTGTCCTTAATTTCAATGTCTCTGGTTATATTTTGTTTGCTTTTTTCTTCTGTTGACTAGGTTCCAGTTAAAGGTGAGATCATATGGTATTTGTCCCTCACCGCCTGGCTTATTTCACTTAGCATAATGCTGTCCTGTTCCATCCATGCTGTTGCAAAGGATAGGAGCTCCTTCTTTCTCTCTGCTGCATAGTATTCCATTCTCCAACACCATTTATTGAATAAACTACCTTTAGTCCATTGTATGTGCTTGCTCCCTCTGTCAAATATTAATTGACTACAAACATGCAGGTTGATATCTGGGCTCCCTATTCTGTTCCATTGATCTTTGTGTCTGTTTTTGTGCCAATACCAGGCTGCTTTAATTTATAGCCTTTAGCAAACCAAATACAGCAATGCATCAAAAAGATCATACACCATGATCAAGTGGGATTTATTCCAGAAATGCAAGGTTGGAACAACATTTGCAAATCAATAAATGTGATTCACCACATAAGCAAAATGAAGGATAAAAACCACATGGTCATACGCAGAAAAAGCTTTTGATAAAATCCAGTGCTGATTTATGATAAAAACTCTCAGTAGAGTGGGAATAGAGGGAACATACCTAAACATAATAAAGGCCATATGTTACAAACACACTGCCAGCATCATACTCAATGGGCAAAAACTACAAGCATCCCCTTAAGATCGAGAACAAGACAGGGATGTCTGCTTTCACCTCTCTTATTCAACATAGTACTGGAAGTCCTAGCCACAGCAATCAGCAAGAAAAAGAAAGAAAAGGCGTCTAAATTGGAAAGGAGGAAGTAAAACTGTCTTTATTTGCAGATGACATGATACTTTATATAGAGAACCCCAAAGATTCCACCAAGAAACTAATGGAACTGATACACGAATTTAGCAAAGTAGCAAGATACAAAATTAATATCCAGAAATCAGCTGCATTTTTATATGCCAATAATGAACTGATAAGAAAACAATCCTATTTACAATTGCTTCAAAAAGAATGAAATACCTAGGAATAAATCTAACCAAGGATGTAAAAGACCTGTAATTGGAAAATTATAAGACACTGAAGAAAGAACTTGAAGAAGATGCAAGTAAGTGGAAGCATGTACCACATTCATGGATAGGAAGAATTAACATCATTAAAATGTCCATACAGCCCAAAGCAATCTGTAGATTCAACACAATTCCTACCAAGATTCCAATGACATTTTTCATAGAACTAGAACAAATATTTCAAAAATTTATATGAAGCCACAAAATGCCCCACATAACAACAGCGATCCTGAGAAAGAAGAACAAAGTTGGAGGAACCACACTACTTAATATCAAACTATACTATGAGATATTTTCTGTTGATTCTTAGGTATTACTACTTGGCCTAGTCTTTTATCTGCTTAGAAAGCTATTGAGACAAGATGTCATTTTTAAATCAGGAATTTCTCTCTCCTTTTCTGATATGCATTATTCCATTTGGGTTTTTCTAGATAGACTAATAAATCTTCTATCCTACTTATCAGGAAAAATCTGGCTTGTGACCTGAAAGTGGTGGAAACTGAATACATTCATGAATACCCATGCATTAATAGTCATTAATATTTCACTCAAACTGAATTTCTATTTTCTGAAAAAATAAAAAAATAAAATATGCATAATATACTCGGAATCTACTGGCATTTCTAATGCATTTTATGCAAAAATACTATTGTATGGTTTGAAAGACAAATACCATATAATCTCACCTTTAACAGGAACCTAAACAAAAAACAAACAGACAAGCAAAATATAACCAAAGACACTGAAATTCAGAACAGGGTGACAGTGACCAGAGAGGAGAGGGGAGGGAATTTCAAGGGAAAAGGGTGAAGGGTTTGTAGGAACAATTATAAAGGACACATAGACAATAACGGGGGGGGCGGGGTGGAAAGGGGAGGAAGGTGGGGAGGGCTGGGGGTTGGGTTGGGGTGGGGGGAAAAGGCAGAAAACTGGACTTGAACAACAGTAAAATTTTTTAAAAAGCTAAATCTCATTCTTTTCATCACAAAGTAAACCACTGGTATTTTATTCCAACACAGGAAACCATTGACAAGATGTTCACCAAAGACAGACCGAACCTCACTCATGATGCTCACATCGAATATGACGCACAAGAACTAAAGAATAGCTTAAAATCTAACTTTTCATTGCTATCTCTGTATCAGATACTCTATTCCTTTCTATGGAGACAGGACATATTTTTTATGGAGACAGAGCATCATGAGTACAGAGAACCTCCACACAAACACTCCATTCAAGCTACTGCCTGAGACACCTGACAAACTTTAGCCTAGCTTCTTGCAACCCAAGGTGATTTCCCTGGGACAACCCAGCCCCCTTCAAGTGCCTGTCTGGAAAAGTTCAAGGCTGTTAAAAGAATTTACTGTTTCTTCTAGTCCACAACCTGAAGATAGGCCCATGAACTCCCTTTCTTGGAGCATTTACTAAAAAGGACTTACATTCTGACTCATTTCCTCTGTCCCTTTGAGATGTAGATGTATTTCTCCACCTCAAGAGTGTCTATAATGAACAAAATTAACTACCAAAATAGAAACAGAGGCATGGACAGACAGAACAGACTGACAGCTGTCAGAGGGGACATGGGAGGGGGGACTAGATGCAAGAAGGTGAAGAGATTAGCCAAAGAACATATATGTATGACACATGGACAAGAACAATGAAGTGGGGATTCCCTGAGGGATGGGGGCTGGTTAGAAGTGGGCATAGGGGGAAAAACTGGGGATAACTGTAATACCATAAATTATAAAATATCATTTTTAAAAATATTAAAAAAGAATATATCTGTGTTCTTCCCACTTGGGGATTGGGGGAGAGTGACTGAAAGCCTTGCCTCTGAAATGTAATCATCAGGAATGACAGGGCCTTGGTCACTGTGAGAGAACAGAATCCTAACTTTGATTCTCCTTGAGCCTGGCATGTGCCCTCTCCCTACTCTCCCTCATTCCCTCTTTAAAGTGCTAAGTCACACTTGCATGATTCTGAATGAATGGAGACCCCTCTACCCCTACCATCAGCAATTAATGAATAAAATCTGTTTTCACTGTTTGAACTAACCTCCACCTTTGTTTATCACTGAGCATACCAAGCCCTTGCTTTTTCATTGAAATATATAATTTCATTCAATATATTTTTGGGTAAATACCAAAACTTTAATGAATATATATGCTTTTTAACAAATCCTCACCCAAGGATATGTTTATTGATTCAAGGGAGGAAGGGACAGAGGGACAGAGGGAGAGACAGACAGACATCAATGTGAGAGAGAAACATCGACTAGTTACCTTCCATATGTATCCTGACTGGTACAGGATGATGCTCCAAGCAATTGAACAACCCAGCCAGGGCTGTGCTTTTTAAAACAAACTGAAGAGTAATATGTTTGTTAATACTGAATCAACTTTTAAATTTCTATTAATTTCCTTGGGATGGAAAAAGTTCTAGCAAACTTGATGGATGTTATTTTTAAGGAAGAGGAAAAGTAGTGTTAAAAATTATCCAAACAATTAAGTATCCAAATAGGAGGAATTCATCAAGAAATGACAGCATGGCTATTAAAAAGAAAGCTATTTCCTCGTTCCTCTCCCTTACTAGAAAGTGCTGGGCTGGATGCAGAGTCAGCATTTGTAGCAGAGTTTGCTTTGCCACCACAGGTTTTTAGAACTCAGAAACTATTTCAAGACATGAAAGGTTCTCTTCAGACTGCCAGCCCCCATGTCCCCTGTCAGCCTCATTACTGTGCAGAAGGATGTGAGTGTGTTCACAGCAAAGACACATTTAGAAGGCAACTAAGATTTCACATTGTGAAAATCAGGTAATCCTCAGTTCCATTTTTAGCTCTTCCATTCATTTACTGAGTGATTTGAGGTTACTTAACCTCCTTCTTTTTGGAACTTTTGCCAAGAAAATAGAGTCATTATAACCTTCCTTAGAAGATTTCAGTAAAAAAAGAAAACAAAGTGCTTTCTTTTTTTTGATATTTATTTAGTAGAGATATGAGGAAATTGAATATTTTAATTAAAATTTTATACCTTTTCAATGCTCAAAATAACATAACATTTAACACTTTTTCTTTTTCCCCACATTTTTAAATTGTTGTTGAAGTACAGTTGTCTCCATTTTCTCCCCACCACTCCCACCCACCCTAGCCATCCCCACTTCCCACTCTTGATCCTATCCCTCTTTGGTTTTGTCCATGTGTCCTTTATACATGTTCCTGAAAAATACCGTATGAACTCACCTATAAGTGGAACATAATCAACAAAACAAAGCAAGCAAAATATAACCAGAGACATTGAAATTAAGAAAAATTCCTTTCTTATAAAAATGTACTATTATTTTGCATCTCTGTGATCTTTCTAAGAATTCCAGAACCTCTGTCAAGAATTGGTGGAGTGTGGTAAATAGAAGAAGGGGATTTTCCCAAAGTTTGCACTAACTTTTTAAAAGTAAGAAAAGTTGCATAACCCAGAATGTAGATTATTAAATGTGTGCTTGGCCCCTGCCTTAAATTCTCTCCCTCTGTTTGCAACCCCCTTGGGACTTGCAGATCCCCCAGTTTCAAGGTACAGAAACAACATGTTGGAATGACTTTTAAACAAATTGTGTTATATACACAACATAAAATTTCCCACCATTTTAAGTGGCCTATTCAGCAACATTAAGTACATGAACAATGTTGTACAAACATCACCAGAACTTTTCATCATCCCAAACTGAAACTCCATACCCACTAAACACTGACTCCCATTTCCTCTCCCTATCCCTCAGTAACCACCACCAGTCTACCTTCTGTCTTCGTGAGTTCGACTACTCAACATCCTCATATGAGTGGAATGGAATGACACACATTTGTCCTTTTATGTCTGCATTATTTCATTTGGCATAATATCCTCTAGGTACATCCACATTATAATATATGAGGAGGGACCCCAAAAAAGCCAGAATTTATCTATAAAATTATGTATTTATTCATACATGCTTAAACTTCAGTCACCTTCAAAGTACCCTCCATTTGAAGCAACATACCTATCGAGACATTTTTTCTATTGCTCAAAACAGTTTTTGAACTCATCAGTTTTGATGTTTTTAGTGTTCACCTCCTCACACAACTACAAAAAAAAAGATTACAACTAAACCACAAAACAAATATCACCCAGAACCATCAGAAAATCAAGCTGTATGAGAGTCTAACCTCCATGGATTTAAAGAAGCCACATTCATCCAGATGGGTAGGAGGGGCAGAGATGTGGAGACAGGCAGAGACACACAGAGACACAGTATGGTGCAGAGAGGCGGTGGAACAGGTGGCCCCACATTCACATGTGGTGGATAAAAATTGGGAGGAATACCTTGGGAGTGAGGGATCCTAGCCCCATGTCAGACCACTCAGCTAAAGTTTTGAGCAGCAGGAAGATAAATCACCATAACTCTAGCTATAAAAGCTGCTGAGGGTTGGAGCAGCAGAAGAAACTGTCAGATTTTCAGGAGACTCATCTTAAAGGGCTTTGCATGAACTTATGACCCACTCGTTCTGGGATTCAGAAGCAAGGTAACAGTTAGAAGGGCACCAGTCACATATGAGGAGAAAGTGAAGTGACTGGAAACAGGGCAAGTACTGGGAGACAGCTTCCATGCAGACAAACCTCCAGAAGCAAGGCAGTGGCACTGTCCTCTCTTTGAGTCCTTCCCCACAAGGAGTCACAAATCAGGGAAGCAGGTTTCCTCACCATGGCAATAACCTAAGTTTCTACCTACACAATTTACAGGTGCCTTTTCTACAATAGGCTACCTTAGTAAGGCAGGGAATCAAAACAGCTCTGCCTAATACATAGAAACAAACACAGGGAGGCTGCCAAATTGAGGAGACAAAGAAATATAGCCCAAATGACAGAACATAACAAAACTCCAGAAAAAGAACTAAACAAAATGGAGATAAGCAATCTATCAGATGCAGAGCTCAAAACACTGTTTATAAGGATGCTAAAGGAACTCAGTGGGTACTTCATCAGCATAAAAATGACTCAGGCAGAAATGAAGGATAAATTAATTGAAATAAAGAACAATTTACAGGGAATCAACAGTGGAGTGGATGAAGCCCAGTATCAAATCAATGATTTGGAACCTAAGGAAGAAAAAAGCATTCAATCAGAACAGCAAAAAGGATTATACCCTAAGAGCCCTGAAACACCAATCCAAAAGAACCTATGCATCCCAATGTTCATAGCAGCACAATTTACAATAGCCAAGTACTAGAAGCAACCTAAGTGCCCATCAGCAAATGAGTGGAACAAAAAACTATGCTACATTTACACAATGCAATTCTACACAGCAGAGAGAAAGAAGGAGCTCCTGCCCCTTGCCACAGCATGGATGGAACTGGAGAGCATTATACTAAGTGAAATAAGCCAGGTGGTGAGGGACAAATACCATATGATCTCACCTTTAACTGGAACATAATCAACAGAAGAAAAAAGCAAACAAACTATAACCAGAGATATTGAAATTAAGAACAATCCAACAATAGTCAGAAGGGAGGGAGGGAGGGACAGTGGGGAGAAGGGTTTTCAGGAACTACTATAAAGGACACATAGACAAAGCCAAGGGGCAGGGTGGAAGCAAGGGAGGGAGGTGGGTTTGGCTGGGGTTGGGTAGAGGGGTGGGGAGAAAATGCAGATAACTGTAATTGAACAACAATAAAATAATTTTTTAAAAAAAGAAAAAAGAATTTAAAAGAGTGAGGATAGTCTAAGGAGCCTTGGGGACATCTCTAAATATACCAACATCTGAATCATAGGGGAGCCAGAAGGAGAAGAGGAAAAGCAGGATACTGAAACTTATTTGAAAAAAAAAAAGAAAGAAAACTTCCCTAATTTGGTGAAGGAAACAGACATACAAGTCCAAGAAGCAGAGTGTCCCAAAAAAAGATGGGTGCAAAGAGGACCAAATCAAGACATGTCATAATTAAAATGCCAAAGGTTAGAGGTAAGGAGAGAATCTTAAAAGCAGCAAAGAAAATCAGATAGCTACCTACAAAAGAGTTCCCATAGGACTCTCAGCTGACTTCTCAAAAGAAACCTTGCAGGCTAGAAGGGATTGGCAAGAAGTATTCAAACTGATGAAAGGCAAGGACCTATAACCTAGATTCCTCTATCCATTAAAGCTATCATTTAGAAGGGCAGATAAAATGCTTCCCAGACAAGGTAAAAGCTAAAGGACTTCATCATCACCAAGCCCTTATTATCTGAAATGTTAAAGGGACTTATTTATGAAAAAGAAGATCAAAACTATGAACATTAAAATGGCAACAAATTCACAACTGAATCTAAACTGAATCAACAACTGAATCTAAAAAACAAACTAAGCAAACAACTAGAACAGGAATAGAATAATAGATATGGAGATCATTTGGAGGGTTATCAGCTAAGGAGGGGAAGGGGAGAATGGGGGAAAAGGTGCAGGGATTAAGAAGCATAAATTGGTAGGTACAAAATAGACAGGGGGAGGTTAAGAATAGTATGGGAATTGGAGAAGCCAAAGAACTTACATGCACAACCCATAGTCATGAACTAAGGGGGGGATTGCTGGAGGGAATGGGGATACTGTGGTAAGGGGGGAAATGGGAGAAAAATTGTGACAGCTATAATAGCATAATCAATAAAATATATTAGAAATAAAATAAAGATGAAAAATTCTACTGTCAACATGAATGAAAAAGCTGCACTCTAACATACCAACTTGTAACCTGTGGAACAGGTTGTATATTGAATACTAATGACAATAGTTGGAAGATTCATCACTGCCCTCCTCACTAATAATCAAGAAGGTGATGGTGTTGATGGGTCAGGATCTAAAACTGATAAACACAGGAGAATTACTGATGTTTCATTTCATGTTTTATCTTCCAGCAAGTGTAGTCCAGTTCATGGGTGCTCAATGCTGGTCATCAGCAGCATCAGGACACTGAGACCACCAGGCAGTTTAGCTGACAGAATGTAGAGTGGTCCTGCACCCACTCAGAAGTTCCAGCTAAACATGGCCAGCCACACATTACTGTGAAACAGGAGCCCAGAAGCTCTGATACCAAGAAGAGCTGAGCCAAGTCAGTAAAAGCAAACTGTATATAATTCTTGTTCAGGGCAGTAGAGTAAGATAACACTTTTTTTCTAGGCCTTGCTAAGACAGAATTGATGTTATGATATTTGTAAAAATATGATGTACTTGGAATATAAAATGCACCACTGCCATCTTGTAGCTGCTCCTATGAAGAGTCCAGCAGTGACCCAAGGCTCCTACAGAAGGGACAGTCTTACCACAAGAATATGGTGTATGACAAGAAGCCTGTAAAACAGCAAGAAGTGGAGGTCTGACATACATATTCTGTATATGAATCACCAAGTCCTGCGGCTGAACTCCTGCCTCCATGAGGATAAGCCCACCCTCCTAGGTAGAAGATGGGCTGCAGGATTTGGCATTATTGCATATAAGACAGTGTTGGTACTGGTGCAGTACTGATTAGACTCTTCTGAGGGTCCATCAGCAATGGATCACATTGTGGTGTTGTGCCTCAATTATATTCCACAGAGATCATGAATACAAATTTTTCTCATTTCTAATCATATAAGTGTATATGAAATACTGACACTGTTTGCTTTTCTTTACTGCAACCTATGGCATTCCTGTCTCTCTAACTTCAGCTCAGGGCCCTGGCTGAGGACTGGAGGACCATCAAGCCTGTCACTAAACTTGGTGTCAGCCAACCTGGATTTGAATCTTGACTTCCATTTCTTTTGGTCAAGCCAGTCCATTTCTCTAGATAAAAATTTCCTTATTTTTTGAGCAAGAGAAACAAGCTCCCAGGCTTCTGCGAAGACAAAATGAGATAATGTATATGAACAGTTCAGTGAGCACCTGGCACAAAGAAAATACTCAGCAAATCTTAATTGAATTGTGAGCTAATACAGTTAGAGACCCAAGGAAACACTTGACACATATTTAAAATGACATTTAAAGTGATAGCTATCTACTTTATATCCAGAATACTGCTAATAAGATTCCAGTCTAAGGCTATGTTTATGTTTTATAGACAACTGTGTCTGGTTTCTAGTACGGCAACTCCAATTTGGCAAAGCTTGTCTTAATGCTGCAGAAGTAATGGTATTATTACTTTGGTGCACCAACATATTACATTGCAAGTTGAAAAAAGTTTCATCCCTTGATTCCCCCCCCCTTTTTTTTTTTTTTTGTAAAGATCCCAAACTGCACCATCATGACTGGTCAAACTTTGGCTAAATTGTACAGGATAAAAACCTGGTAAGTAACCTGTTAATCCCATCAAATAGTATAATTCAGAGGAAAAATAAAACAAAACAAAAAATAAACACTACTTCACTAAATAGCATTCATCTGAAGAGAAAGAGGTACAAGATTTTCAAAAATCAGGGCTTAATGTGGCTGGCATAGTTACAGTGCACATGGGTAATTAAGTTTCTGGTATGAATTATTGTTTCTGGAGTATGAAAATAATTGGTTCATGTACAGCATGAAACCCACTTTCAAAGAACAAGGCATTTTATGCACAAATGTAGGTTGCAGATCCTAATGTTATTATTCACTGCACACACATTTCAATGAATGAAGGGCCATTCCTTTCCCAGATGTTCAAAGCACTAAACCTACTGAGAAAAAAATGTTATTTCCTTTGATTTGTCCCATTTAAGTCAATTTCAAATTGTTGGGGACATGAGAGAAAAGTTTATGTGAAGTCCCTTTCTGCACATTTCTGCCAGGTTATTATTTTCCTTGAGTATGGTTGGTGTTCTCCTAACAAGTTTTCTCTACAGGCCTCTGCTTAGAGCAAAGAGAAATATTTCCATCAGATGTGCTCTCCTTTCTTCATGCAGAAGTCCATTAGTCTTCAAAAATCAGTTCTGTATGGGAAGTGCCTAGAGTGTCTGTATTTTCCACTAGGGTTTCATAGCATAAAAGAGTATTTTCCAGATGGGAAATTCTAGCAGTGATCAAAAGTGATACAAATTCAAATGGAAAAGATGAGTAGACCTCAGAAACGTTCCCTCCATCCTCATCAAAGGTCAGATGAACACAGCTCTGCAGAGTGACTGCGCCACACCCCACACTGCAGAGGAATCGTCCTTCCTGAGGTGCATGTGAGAGTTCAAGCCACTCTATGAGTCAGATATGCAAAATGAGCAGAAAGGAACTTTAAGATAAACACAAAATGTTCTCAGTCTAGATTGATACAGGGTGTGAGGTATGCTAGACTGTCACTGTTGTTCTGGAAAGATCAGGAAGCTTCTAGTTCCATATTTTAAATTATTTTCTGGAGAGTTCTAGCCCCATCACATTCCATTAAACATGATGATGCTTCGTACAGTGCCTGGCACACAGAAGAAGCTCCATAAGCTCCTGCCCTCTCTTCTTTCCATCCTTATTTCTACCTCCCCTTCTCTATTTCCCAAACTAAGGGTGGAAGATGTTTTGTATTAGTTGGCTGTGTGTAGAAAGGGTACATGGACAGCACCATTTCAGTGATACTGAAAACACAATGAAAGCATGCTCTTGAACTAGAAGACAGAACAGCCCTTTCAAACTTGGCATATATGAAAAGGAGAATAAAGTTCTTGTAGGCTAGTTGAAATTCTGTCTCCTTTTCTTGGCAGGCTCAAAAGCCATCTATCTGAAAGTCAAAATAGCTATTTCTTGACAAAGCAAAAAGCTTTCAAATGTGCCTTTTTTCTTCTGGTCTCAAGTTCTCTATATTCAGGCTTATTTCACATCTCATTTTTTTTTCAACAAAGTACTTCAAAATATATCTCAATTCTATTGGCCAAAATACTACACAAATTCAAGGCCAAAAAAATGTTCTTGAATAAAGAGGCTCTGAGATTGCAGAACAAGTGAGTTCTTTTACCTTCATTACCTTCATTTTACCGGTTATTTTGATACCTGATTTTGCAGAAGACGAACGGTGCTATTAAGACATGGTGCTATCAGTATGGTGGTCACCAGAGGAGAGAAGTAGGGAGGTCAAAAGGGTAAAAAGGGTAAAACATATGATGATGGAGGGACACTAGAATTTTGGTGGGTGAGTACACAATGCAATATATAGATGATATATTATAGAATTGTATACTTGAAACTTATGTAATCTTACTAACAAGTGTCACCCCCAAAACTCAATTAAAAAGTAATAAATTTTTTAAATTAAAAAAATAAAAGAAAATTCCTTATTGTCTAGGTGGGTTTTCAGAGGAGACAGCCATTGTTACATCATTCAGGTCTAGGCATTCTGATCACAGAGTTGTAGTGTGCTCTGGTCATCAGACACTCATGGTATTCAGATGACTCAAGGAGCACCCAAGGTATCCACTTTCATTGGCTTCTAATTTCACATGATATAAAAATGAAGGTTAAAGGACTGGAAGCGTAAGTAATTTAGAGTAACTAAGCAAGGAAAGAAATGATAGGCCAAGACATCTAGAACGTCCATTTCTTTTGCCTGACATAGAAACCCACAATACATATTTCTCTCTGGAGTGAACAGTGAAGAATTAATAATATGGACTTGATTTAATCCACCTGGGTGATTACAGAAAAATAAATATATTGGAAAGTGCTTTGTAAAATGGGACTTTAGGGATATGAAAAAATGAATTCATGTACAAGGGAGCAATTAAGTCTTTTATCACCAGGAGAAACCACTACCATCAAAATAACCATTCCCAAATTAAAGCATACAATGGTACTTTGATTCAAAGTTTTTACTGAATAGAATATTTTTGTTAGATTGTAAAGGGAATTTAAGCAGTTTCATTAATTGGTGTCATTATACAAGGTAACTATGGTTTGATCTCCTGCACTTCGGCCTCTGCCTTTAAATTTCTTTTCATTCTCATTACCTGTCTCTTTACCTGCATTCCCTCCACACACATCTCCTCTTTTGACATAGGACTACGTATAGGATAAACACGTGTGTAAGTTCCAGAGATTATGTCTAGGGAGGGCACTGAAGACCAACTTCTTCTGCTTTTATTCCTTTCCTTAAATGGTCTTGCATCATTTGCAATGTAAAATTCAATTAATTGATTAGCTGATAACAGCATCATTTAAAAGACCTTAGGTTTAGAAGATAAAGTTTTCTACCAAAATCATGAATAGTCAATTGGTCCATAGTGAAGTCCATCATAACGTAATATTAAGAGTTTATACACAGTAATTAAATTCCATCTTCCTAATATATTTTTACCATGATCTATTTTATGGGCTTTCTTATATTTTCCCATCTAGCATCTGATTTTATAGAGCTTTAAAATGGAATTTTTAATGAAGTTTTTAATTGCTATTCCGCAGCATTATTATTTTCAGCACACTGGACTGAGTGCTGCTGCAGACACCCACTGAAAACAGCACTTCTGAAAGGGCAGCATATAATTTTCTGAAGGACTTCACTCTGATAAGGCAGGACAGATGTGGGTTACTTCATTTCCATGACATGCTTCGACATCAGACTGCTGACAACCGAAATAAAACCCAGCAAGTTAAAGGACTGCCCATAGGTACGATTTTGCTGTTCATTCATTCCTGATTCCCTGATTCATCTGTTCCCTGAGAACAAGTGTAGCACTTCTTATGTGTCTGGTGCCAGAGACAGACATGTTCTCACCACTGGAGAAGTCACTACCTTACAGGAGACCACTATACAAAGAATACATTTAGGCATACCAGCAAGAAAAACCTAGAATCAGAGTTAACATCTGCTGTTCTTTGAACAAAGTACACACCACTCTTTTCCTCCACTTCTTGCCTAACAGGGCCAAAGAGCCCTTTTATCACAGGTCTGAGCCACCACCCCACCACCCTGAGGCTATATCTCTAGACATTCACCACAATGCTTTCCAATCAACTATGCTTGAAAAGACAGTAAAAAGTCCATGATGTTCCTATCCACTCCTGGTCCCGTTTTCTTTCTCTGTTATCAGCTCTCCTTCACCTGACATTGTGCATTCTAGTTAACCTTTGGGTTTCCACTCCTTATTTTTATGTTTAGGTGTATTCTCTGTTACAGAGAATAACATGGAAAACTTTATGTGAGTAGTTCTGAATGCTGGCTACACATTACATTAACTTAGTGCTTAAAAGCAATCCATACCAGGATCTCTCCCCTGAAACTGTGTTTCAACTGATCTATGACACGGCCCCAGCGTCTGCATTTTTTCTTTTTTTTCAGATTTATTGAAATATTATTGATATACACTACTGTATACATTTAAGGTGTATAGTATAATGACTGGACTTCCATATATTGTGAAACAATTACCTCAATACATTTAGTTTTCAATTCTCCCTTGGTGATTCTATGAAACAGTAGAGATTCCAAAATACTTCTCTACTCAGTAATCATGAAGCCTAAGGAGCCAAACTTGGATGAAGTCACAGCCTTGCAGGCAACCCTGCACAACCCTAGGTAGGAAAGAGCCTTCTCCCTGCCCCAGGAAGAGTTACTGTGCAGTAGATCTGGGCAAGAGGCCAGATGAAAGAAGCTGTTTGTCAAATAATAACACAAGGCAACTCTCACAGTGGGAGGTGATGAAAACTAAAACCCAAGAAAGAAAATGTGAAATACTACGAAGTTTTACGACAAATGACTGCATGAGAGCTGGGAATGTGTTTCTCTGCCTGAAGGACTGTGGCTGTCTCATCAACAGATTGGGAGCCTGCTAGTTACATTTCTGAGCTCCCACTGTGGGGGTGGGGTAGAGCAACCTCACCAACAGTCATCCTGGGTCAGAACCAGGGGTTGTATGGCCTGATGCAACAGACACCTAGCTGGGGAAGGTCATGTTCATCAGCTTCAAAGATCAGGGAACTAATCCTGAAAGGTCTAGCTTCCTTTAGTATTATAATGGATTTATTAACTAAAAATTTAAAGACCAATTCATCTTTCCAGCCTGTGCCATCAGTAGAGGTAGAAAGAAGGAGACTTCTAGGGGATAATTTGGACACACTGGGCATGCCTGGAGCCAATAATGACAATTCAAAGAAGTCACAATGATCTATATAAGTTGGTGATGGATTTAATACTGTCTCCAGTTGGCCTTGGAGGTACTTCCTTGAGGCATTTATCCTCTAAAAGCAAGAAGGGTGCTTCTACTTGGAGTTTTTCCATTTTGGAAAACAACAAAATGTAGTGGGAAAAGTTCCAGGCTCTTCAAAATAACCACATGTCCTAGCATGTCCCTAACCTCTCCAATACCATTTCTTCAACCATAAAATGGAAAAAAAATGGAACCAATGGCTCCTGAGTTTCTTCCGTCTATAAAAGGCTACGGACTGATTAAAACTGGATTTTGCGGGAGTTTGGGGGCACTGACGGCTTGCTTGTGTGTGTGTTTGTGTGTGTGTTTAAAAGGCAGAAATTAGACAGCAGTTAAGATTTTAAGGCTGACTTAGAATATATGTATTTGCCTTATTAAGTAAACTGTACCATAAGAAATACTCATTAAAAGAACTCAGTTTCCACAAGAGTGGTTTTCTGGCACTGTTGATGACATTGTCACATGGTTATTTTGGAGAGAGGCCTGAGAACTAGCAACGCTGATGGAGCTTGGTGGCCACTACCCTTGGTGGAAATAGCTTCTGGGGATTAAAGAACAAAAAGACCTCTCTTCATGGTAGTTTACAATCTTGTCTAAGTTTCCATATACAGTCTCTACAGGGGAAAACTTCGGGGTACTCACTCTAGCTCTTCGGTAATGTGAAAGATAAAAACAAAAGGAAAAAGGGAGGTAACAGAAGAATGGGTTCTGATCCATTTCTAAGCTCACAGGATCTTAAATGATCCATTACAGAATTTTGAACAACTGAGGCAGGAACCTCCAATTCCTACTATGGGGAAAAGGATGGTGATTCTAAATAGTGAATGAATTTAAGCGTTAATGTAGGCTAACTGCTTTCCTTTGGTTTCCTCACTAAGTCTTCATAATTATGTGAGACTGGCATTGTTATTATCCCATTTTGCAGGTGAGAACACAAAGGCTCTTTGAGCTGGCCCAAGTCTCACAGTTGGTAAGAGGGGAAATCAGAAAACATCTACCCATGGCCCTTCAGTTTGTACCTCTCTCTATTTACTCCTAATTCCATAATTTGTCCATTTCTCCCTTCCTTTCTTTTCTTTTTTCCTTTTTTACCCCCCTCAATTACCTTCAGATCTCCACTCTAGTAAACTTTTCAGCATCTGCTCTACTTTTGCTCCTCACTGTTCTGTTATGAGGCTGATGGCCAGTCATTGTGACTTGTATGTTTAACAGTCTTGCAGTCGAGTGCACAACAGTGCAACTCATCTGCTGCACTGGAATTTATATGCAAAAGAAATGATAGAGGAAAGAATTGGAGAGGTCTTCCAAGGCTTCCAAGAATTGGTTATTTAAAAAGAAAAGTTAAAGAAAAGGAGAGAAAGAGACAGAGAGGCAGAAAGTGGATCTAACAGTGACCTGAGCACTGGGGCAGATCTCTCTGCTCAGCGTCACCAGCAACACTGCACAGGTCTCCTCACTCCTATCCTTCTCTGATCCCTCCAGCCTCCCAGCCCACACACACACTCAGGCTCAGCTAAAAGGAATCACCTAATGGAAAGAGTGACATGACTGTGTCACTCTGGATGGATTGATAGCTCTAATTTCCCTATGAAAAAAGATCTACTCAGAAAGAGAAGGAAAAACGTTGTTTATAAAAGCAATGAACTAAATTGTAAAATTCTTTAGTACAACTTGTCAAGCAAAAACAGATTAACTCTCTTCATACAAGCCACTGTAAACAGAATTTCTTTAGAGTAAGACGGTTCTTTGCAACTGGTTTAATCTAGCGACACTATTATATACTGGGTTACTCCAGGCCACACTGTACAGTAGAAATATCTTCATTACCTTTGGTTACCGAGTCAAAGGCCTTTCACCAGCATGACCTGGTGATGATGGCAGAAAAGCGT
The DNA here is from genome assembly GCF_022682495.2 of Desmodus rotundus. Classification (NCBI taxonomy): domain Eukaryota; kingdom Metazoa; phylum Chordata; class Mammalia; order Chiroptera; family Phyllostomidae; genus Desmodus; species Desmodus rotundus. Next base: position 53,795,550 of record NC_071394.1, on the reverse strand, counting down.
CAGTGCCAGACTCTCTATTAACCACATCAAGCCACCCCAATGAGCATAGCATCACAAGTCAATCCATGCACTTGCTTTGAAAATGCACGTTCCAGGCAGCAGCACCAGCCAACCCTCCCCCTTCCAACCCAATACTGTCTATGAGGCCCTCCTGTCTGGGAAGCAGATATTTCAGTACCAGAAGACGGGGATTCAGTCTATGGCCTGACAGAGTATGTCAGTGGCAGAGAAGGGTCAATATCTGATTTTTATGGGCCCTTGTTCCTTCCTCATTTTGACTGCTTTGCTTCTTACTTTGAACTGAAATTAATATGTGACCTTTTATAATTTGAACTTCATGACAAAAATGTCTCTGAGAGATCAAGAGATTTGACTTCACTTGTGGAAGGGAGAACATCATAGTTATAAAGAGCACAGTCTTTAGAGTCAAAGCAAACTAGGCTGCCTCTGCTTCTTAGTAGCTGTGTGACCTTGGGCAAGTCACTTAACCTTTCTGAGCCACAGATTGTTAATACACAGTAAAACAAGGATCATAATATTCCCTACAATAATATCACCTGACTGTGGTGAGGACTGATGATATAAAGTATGCAAAGCATTCAATAAATGTCACTGTAATAATATAATAATATAAATTATAACTTAATCTAATCAATATGCAAGGATTTGCACTAACTAGAGGGAAATTATATCCTTTCCATAGTTCCCAGTGGATACTTGTCTGCAAATAGATTTCTAATATAGAGAAAAAACTAGTTTGCTTGCTTTCAGTCAATACCTTTTAGTAGTATGTACATAAATACGATAGTGAGTTGGACTTCAGTCACTTCTCCCCTAGTGACTACTTAATGCCAGACTCTTCACATAAATTGTCCTTTTGCGTAAGTTAACTATAACCATAAGAGGTAGGTACTATGTTCTTCATTTTACAGAGAAGCAGTTTCAGACACACTGTGTCACAGGCCCAAATTTGTGCACAGAACCAGGATTCAAAGCCATGTCTTCTGATTTCACTGCTGTTGCCTTGGGTTCTCTGAACATCAGAAAACTTACAACAATAAAGGCTAACCTTCCCAGAGCACACACTTGTGCCAGGCACTGTTCTAATCATTCAGACATGCAAACTTAAAATCCTCACAAAACTGTATGAAGTACTACTCTTCCCATTTCATAGATGAGAAAACTGAGGCACAAAGAAATTAAGGAACTTGCCCAAAGTGATACAGCCAGGAGGCACAAGGCTGGTGTCATGAGATTGACCATTTCTCTCTGAAGCCTGCACCATTCACCATCACGCCCCAGAGGAGATACTGATTGTAAGAGACTTCCAGTCAAAAGAAAGCAGCCAGGAGTCATTCCACTTTGAATGGTTTGTTGACACAGACTTATCTTTCTTTTTTATATTTCACACCCAAATGAAGTGTTATACCTTTCTTCATAGCTAAACATGGTAGTGTATTTACCAGCCTTTCAATGAACCACATCCTATAAAAATAGCTGGAGGCAAACCTGATACTACTAGAGGTGAAGAAATAAGACTGAAGACCAGAACCGTTCCCCACTATCACACAGTGTGATCTCAGTGGCAGAGAGAGAGAGAGGCAGTCGTCATTCAATTTTGGGGCTCCTAGAATCCCAGAAGGATCCCATAGAGCTCCTTGGGGGCCTTTTTTGTCAAGCAGGTAAACTCAGCCGAGTGACAGGATAAAAAGTCACTGGGAAGATAGTGCCTTCATTTTGATGGTAACCAGACCCAATCTTAATTCAGAATCTCACACAGACTGAATTATAGTACTTTATAAGCACTCTCAAATCTTCTCCATCTTGAAGGTGAAAGATATGGTATCTGCCTCTTGGGTGTTGCCTCCGCCTGCCCTCAGTCAGGATTTAGCTCCAAAGGGGAGAGAAGGCCTATCTGGGTCCAGCCTTGCCAACACACAGGCAGGCAGCGCCACCCAGGAATACCCTGCACTCACACCAAGCTTCGGGCATCACAAGCATTATGAAGGGATTAGGTTTCCCTTATAGGTTTGAAAGTGGAGCCTGTGCTATACACCCGGCCAGACCTGGGGGCAGCTACACAAATGCTAAGATTCCAATTCATACTACCTGGACCAGCTCCTAAATACAATAAAAGCTAGCATATTTCTGGGATCCCCAAGAATACCAGGCAGCTTAAAAGAGATGTAGAGGAGGGAGAGAAGGCAGGGAATATTTCGGTCCAGCCCTAAATGCCTTCACATCTACACACATTACTAGACCCCATTGTCTCATTCCCCAATTATACACCAAATACTTTAAGAAACTATCTTCCTTATGCTAACCCGGACATCAAGACCCTATTTGGATCCAAATTTTAACTTGATATAGTCTCTTATAAATTTATTATTCTCTTTAATTAAATTTGAGTTGATTAGAACTAATGGCACTATTCCTAGCTGTGCTTTTCCTGCTGAGGGAACAAAGTATCATTAAAATTATTCTTAAATCCCAAAGCCAGCCAAGAGAGAAAAGTAAAACTGAATTATTTGACTTTCCCAGGAATATAAATATATTTAACCTAGAAATCACAATTAGCGTAGGAAAGAAAACAATCCTCAGGGAAGAACTTCATCCATTCTGTCATACACTAAACTCTTGCCACATGAAGTGTGGCCTACAGACCTGCAGAGGTTGTGTTATCTGGAAGGTGGTTAGAAATGTGGAGTCTAAGGTCCTACTCCAGGCCCAGGCAATGAGAATGTGCATGTCCACCAGCTCCCTAGGTGATTCATGAGCACATTATAGGTTAAGCAGCCCTAGTGTCCACTCTCTGGGTGCCTCTGTGCTGTGATCTAGTCTGTGAAGGAAAGCTAAGTTCCCCATTCCCATATCACCAGTGGGAATCTCCTTTGGTTAGTTATATAGCATTCCCTAAGTGTACTTCCAATTGAGACTGAACTTCAAGTTTGCTTCAAGTTTTCTAACACTTGGATCAAGTCCAAGAACTCTTCTAAACTTGGCCCAGATTAAATGGGTAACCAGAAACATTAGACAGAACAGCAAGATAGCAATTTACCTATAATTTAAACAGAGATGAAAAAAATGGATATATGCTAAACTTCAGAGAGTCCCCACATTTTTCTATCTGACTCCCTGGCTTTTGGCTTTAGGAGAGAGGGTGGGTGACCAGAACATACACAGACCTTTTGTTAGGGCTGCAGCATCAGGCTGGGCGTGTGGTGCACTAAATGAGCCTCCAGTGCCATGTTTGCAGCATAGCTTATGCATGTTTTGTCTATGAAATGACTCCGTGTGAATATTCTGAGCTATTGTAGCTTGATCTGGAAATAACATGGCGATACCCAGATGAAAGATTACATTTAAATTCCAACTTTACAGTAGAAATAAATGACTCACCAAAAGGGTCTCCCAAGTGGAGAAGAGAATGCACTCACTAAGGCCAAGTGCTGATCCCTCAGTGTGCCAAGGGGAACGTAGAGATGCAGAAATTAAGGTTAGAAAGATGGAACCACACAAGGTATGCTTGCAGTATGGTTTCCCAAAGATGTCCTTGTTCTAATTCCTGCAGCCTCACTATGTTAAGTTACAGGGCAAGGAGACTTTGCAGATGCCATTGAGGTTACAGACTTTAAACAGTAGGGGGATTATCCTGGATTGTCAGAAAGGGACCAATCTAATCACAGAAGCCCTTAAAGGCAGAGAATTTTCTCTGGCTGGAGCCAGCAGAGATGAAGCAGGTGGAGAAACCACAGAGACTCAAAGCAGGAAAAGGATCTCAGCAGCCATCACAAGTTTGACGATGCGGGGGCACCGAGACAGGGAATGTGGGCAGCCTTGAGAAAGGCTCCCACAGACACCAAGGAAGTGGGGGAGCCCCAACCCCATAGTCACAAAGACCTGATTCCTGCCAACAACCTGAATGAACCTCTGGAAAGGAATGCAGCCCTGCTGACTCCTTGATTTCAGCCTTGTGAGACCCAGAGCAGAGAAATCAGCCAAACCCACTCGACTGCTAACCTGTAGACCTCAGATAAATTCACGATGTTTTAAACCACTAATTTTAGGGTAGTTAATTCTGGCAGCAATAGAAAACAAATACAGAAAGGATTAAATGCAAACCTACTGAATTTAACTGAACTGGATTCAAATCAAGATGAAACTTACACACAGAGATTATGTGTAACAAAATACTGCCATTGTAGGAAGAGGCTGGAGCCAGCACGCTCACCAGGCCGAGGCCCTAACCTCACAGTGGGGTTAACCTCATTTGGATGTTATTTAACAGCAAATGTGTTCAGGGAGCAGGACTAGGTCTGTTCCCTGTTGTTGACCCTAAGAAAAATCCACCAGTTACGAAATATTAGCTTATGTAAAAATACGGGGCAGATGCAAAGGTGAGGACCTCACGGTCTGAACGCTGCCCGAGGTCCTTGCATCTATTAGCATGAGTCCTGAGGTATCAACCTGAAGAATCAAGTGGGCATAGTTCTTTGGTAACTACATTCTGAGAACTCTCTGAAAGTGTTATTTTGATGCCTGGTTAGCCTTTTTTTCCTGGAGAAACCTGCAAACCTGCTAAACCACCGTGAAAAGAAGTGCTTCAAATGATGTCAGCCACACCTTCAGTACACAGCACACACACGCCCTAACGGGCACAGTCCATACAGTGAAGGACAGTGAAGTTAGATCTGCACAGTGTTACACATGGGATTCTAAAAATCACTGTGCTATGCAAAATCACACGATAAAATCTACAAGGCTCATGAGAAAAATGGATGCTCAGAAATTTCAATAGACAAATGTTAAAAACAAAGTCACCTAATGAAAATGGTAGCAAAGTTGTACACATGTTAAATAGTTCATAAATATCAGAGTAAACATAACACTTTATCTTGACAATATCTGGAATTTGCTTGTGAAAGTGGGCTATGGGAGGATTGCAGTTGTTGTCATATGATAATAAGGTTATCTATGGTAGAAAATATAATTAGTGTACAGAAAAATCCAAATTTAAAACCTCGGAAAGTGTTTTTAATATCTGTTAATCACTAGGCTAAATCCTTCCTCGCTTTTTCCTTACTCCTTAGTGACCTCCTTCTCTAGATTTAGCACCTGTGATCTCTGTATTTTTGCATCCTCTTCTGTATAACAATCCACTTTTATGAAAGAGTGAGATAAACTTACTCTTACTGGAGTATACATGACTGATAGGGTTAAAGGACTAGGAATAATTTTATGGTGATCAAAGCTTCAAGGTAAAGAACATTAACATGTATTTTCAGTTATTAGGCAATATCAAAATGATGAGGGACCTATTAGAGGCACATTGTCTTCTAAATACTTCATAAATATCAACACATAAGGATCATCTCAGCACAAAAGTCCCCAGGGCCCTGGTTTAAACTGGTTGTGTAAGGTATGGCTATGGTATAAGAAGATGCATGTTTAAATTTTAGTTTCTCCTCAAAGTAGTTGTTTCAAGGAGTCATTCAAGGCCTATCCCACCACCTCCAAATATCCTTCACAGGGTCATTATGAGGAACAAATGATAGAACGACATGCTAATCAGATCGATGGGAGGCAACAGGCATGACAGCGAGGGCACCTGGTCAGCAATCACAGTGCCTGTGTTAACTAACGTCTTGGCCCTCCCACCTCCTCTTTGTTAGAACTTGGGTGAGTATCTCAGGCTCTCTAAGGTTAGGGTTCTTCAGTACACAATGACTATTATAATCCTTTTAAGAAAATAAAATTAAGTACTTTTCAAAGTGCTCAGCACAATGTCTAGACAAAGCTAGTGCTCACTATGTGTTATTAATAACAATAACAGTAATTCAGTAACAACTAGCTCTATAAACACTTTCTGTACACCAAAATATAAATGTTAGTCACTTACCAGCATGCAAAACATTACATATAGAGATGTATAAACATATATATGGTCCGGCAGAATAAGGCTGCTTGAGTGTGGTTGGTAGGGTATGTGAATGTCTCACACGAGATGGACAGCAATTTGAACAGTTCACCTAGAATGTCATATGGTGTGTTTCAGTGTGATATCGTTATGTTACAGAATCACATGCTTATGATTTTGTAATAAGAAGGGGGCAATATTTGTGCCAGGCCCTGTATAAAAGCTGCCCAAATGGGTTCTGGATGTGATGGGTTACTTATCAATTTCAAAATACTTAAGTCTACTCCATAGGATATGGCTTCAGCTTTGTGATTTGCTGCATAAGGCACCGGCTCCTGGTCCCCCAGAAGACTAGTAGCCCCAAACTGCTGGACAATGACCTATGGCCATTGTGCCCACATATTCTGGTGCTATAAGTAAAGCCAGGTAGCCTTGTGCAGAGATTCAAGCCAACATCTTGCCCTCCATACCACTCTGGCCTGAAAAACTAATGTATGCACTATGTTAATACATGTGTTTTCAGGCTTCTGAAGATATACAATACTTCTAGGTTTTACTTTAGACAATAGTCTTTCTACAGAAATAGCATTGCTAGGCTGGTTTTGAAATTGCTTTTTTATTCTGGTGACTTTTGGCAGCTTTGTATTTAATAAGCTTTTCAGTATCTTGCTTTTGAAATGGCTACATGTACTGTGTGACCACATTCTCAGGGCCTCGAAAGTTCTGATATGAAGCCGGAGGCACAGAGAACTCTTCTCCACAGCTGACGATGCCACTGGCACGTTCCTTCCCTGAATAGTGTCACCTGGCAAGTCAATGCTACCATTTGTTCAGAATAACTTTTTTTCTCCTTTGGACCAAAAATAAAATCCTCAAATGTAAAATATCTACCACATTGGAAATAAAGACTTAAAGCAATTTGGATTTTCATTCTCATTTAGCTAAGGCTACTGAGCTTTTTACTTTGGAATTACACTTGAGATGAATTAAAGCTTATAATGTGTGTATGTTCTAGATTTAATTCAAATGCCGGCTCCTTGGGTCAGGACTTCACTTTGTCCACTGCCCCATTTCAAACATCTAAAATGGGGGCTTGTGTTGGTTTCCTATTTCTGTGTAATGAATGACCACACACAGGGAATTAAAACAACAAACACCTAGCATCTCCCAGTTTTTGTGGGTCAGGAGGAGTTCATATGGCTTGACTGGGTCCTCTGCTAGGATCTCACAAGGGTACTTAAATAAATATTTTAGCCAGCACTGAGGTCTCCATTGGAAAAAAGGTCTGCTTTTCTGGGCAGAATTCAGTTCCTACAACTGTGATACCAAATGTTTTGGTGTCTTATCAGGGGTCTCCTGGAGGCTTCCTGAACTCTAAGAGGCTGCCCTAAGCTCCTTGACACATGGGCCCCCAACATAGGCAGGCTACAACATAGCAGTTTGCTTCTTCAAAGCCAGCGATGCTATGTCATGCAATCACATACATATAACATGGACATCCTTTGCTGCACTCCATTGGTTAGAAACAACTCCCAGGCTCCGCCCACACTCAAGGGGAGACATGACATGAGGTGACCAGGTGGTGGCAGTTATGGGGCCACCCTAAGCCTCTGTCTGCCAAGTGCTCCATATGACGTGCTGATCGAATAAATGAATGCAGAACCACGGTATGTAGTTAGTAAGATCAGATGGGGTACATTTAAATTTTTGAGTCCTTTATTTTACTATAACCAGTAAATATTCAATTCCTTCTTTAGTTAAAAAGAACACATCTCTGAGTAAAATAATTCGTTAACAGCCATCTCAGGCTTATAAAGACATTTATGGAGAGATTGTAAATGTACCACAGAACCATAACAATATCATTTTTGTTGAAGAAAGTGTTTCTGAAAGCACAAAGGAATGACATGCTGTGGCAGTGACATCTCAGTCAAGGAAAGGCACAGATTTTATGACCACACACATCATTGGAGACGTTTCCTTTGTACTGTCCAGTTCCATAGGCTTTGATGCAGAGACGCGTACAGAAAGCCAAGCCTTCTGCACATAAAATAAAGACATTTAGGAGGTTAGCATGCATTTGTAAAATAGTTCATGGTTAAGTATTTTACTAATCCAAACATCAGATACATCAGATTGATTTAAATATTAGAGTGGAGTGAACAGAAAAAGTAAGAGGCATGGGTGGTTAGTTGTGTGTCTACTAGTGACTTGCAGGATAAGCTATAGCCCAGCTTAACCTCTGTGTAATGAACAGAGGCTTATACACTGATGAAGAGAAGAGCTGATCATGAGGGCCCTGAGGGAGAGGTGGCTGAAGATGACACTTTATGCAAATGAGAGAGTGTCTCTGGGGCCAGCCAGAGTGGGTGTGACCCTTCATAGCTGAGACTTTGGGGACCTAACTTCTCATCTATAAAATCGGGGCAATAATGGACCTATCTCTGGTGCTTGTGAGAATCAGAATATAGGTAATACATCTGGAATAGAGCCAGGAAGATAATATCATCTGTAAGATTTAATATTATTTATTAGAAAAAAAGATTTAAACTTATCCAACCACTAACATGCATGCAAATACCTTCTTTCACAGAAACACAAAAAATAGGGAAAAATGTAATTCATTCTGATATCCTTAGATGAAGCTATATTAATACGTCATTACCAAGGGACATTTTCCATTTTTCCCCCCAAACCAGCAACAAAATGTAGGCTCCCTGTTCTGAAATGTTTCAAGGGTCATCTTGGTAATCCAGTCTCAGCTTTCGGTGTGCTGGAAGCCTGGCTCCCTTACGCTAGTTTACAAGGTTCATCACTCATCTTTCCCCTAACAACCTATCAACCTTCCTTCCATTTGTAAAACCCTTTTTTTGTTTTTCATTGTACCCTGAAGTGTGTCCAAATGGCCCAGGCTCCAAAGTCTTCTATTAGAACAAACCAGTAACTGCACATCATAGCCCACATTCTCCACCCACCCTGTCATTTCAGTAAATGACACCTCAGTTCTCTTCTCCACTCCTTCCTTTGCGTCTGCTTCCTCAGCCCACAGATGCCTCCCACTGCCCGGAACAGCCTTCCTGGAAGCTAATGTTGAGATCTGTACTCTTGGAGTCATGCAAGCTTCAGGAAAGTCAAATGATGAGAAATGCCCTCGGTCATAACAGGTATCTCTGTGATCTAAGTTGGTAAAAGGAATTTATTTTCTTCCTCCACCTTTGGGGATATGAGTTTCAGCTGATTAATACAGCCAGAGAAAGTTAACCTCAACAATTACTGACTCTGGATGACTGGGACAGAACCTTTGGCACCAGCAAGGCTGCAGAGGCTTCATGATGAACCAGTCAGTCAATGAGGACGCACCAAACTACATTTACAAACCTCCAGTTTCCTTCTTCTTCCACCACTCTGATTTTTGCAGAATCAGAATACTGAGCCCACCCCTAGTTTTATAGATGAGGAAATACAAGCTCAGGGATATAAAGTGACTCACAAGAACCCACCTGATGAGTTCAAGTAAGGGATGAACAAGTCCTAGTCATTAAAATGCTAGGATCTTGGGCTCTTCGAGCTGCCCACAAGACTCTTACTGGTTCCTTTGACACGAAGTAACATGCATCGAGCACTTCAATAGATAGCGGTCTGGGATGAACCCACTTCAAATCCAATTCTGCTGCTTACAAATTACTCTGGAGTTACTATTCCCATACAGGACAGAACAATGCAACGTTAGGCTCTCTTAGATTCTTATACAGACCTTGTAGCATCAACTGTAGACTAACTTAAAAAAAAAAAAAAAAACACAGTGGGATTTAATCCTTTAGATTATTCAAGTCCCTCTTCATTAGATTCTTACACATTTTTAAAATTTTTCCTGAAATATTCATATTAATAAATTAACCATTTTTGGAGGTTTGACACAAGAGAAAATGGCTTGTATCCCCATTTCAATTTGCATAGGTAGGAAGATGTTTCTTCAATCACTTGTCATCAGGTATTATTTACTCTTAGACTCTCTAGTAGATCATAATCTACTATCACATTATTTCTGCTGTTGTGTATGATGACAGAGATGTTAATATATGTTTGAATGTCCTCTATTATTGGAAGGTCAAGAAATGCTTCAATTAGTCTCAACAGTCTTGGATAATAATGAGAAACTGTGAGACATTATTCATTAGACTGGGAGGTGTAGGGCCCTTCTCATTCTAAAATCATTTATAAGTCATATTTAAAATGTTTACGATCTGTTGAAAACAGGCTAACATTTGTACTCCTGTTTTGCACAACAAAACAAAGGGCAAAGAAAAGTCTAAGGTATGTTTCTTTTCCTTGCATATTCCCCAAGGGTCACAATGATGTCGTATTTATCATTCTACCACCAACACTTCACACAGGGCCTGGCACAGTGTAGATATTCATTCACTATGCATGAACAGATAAAATGATTTATTATAATAGATTTTAGATGATTAATACAAGTTTATGTTTTAAAAGGCAAACTTAACCATAAATCATTTGTCTAAGGGTCAAATATAGCAGATTAAAAATTTTGAAGAGGGAAACATTACCTATGCGTATGTTTGGAATTGTTTGATTTTATTTTTTTCTTTTATTTTCATTGTATTTTTTCCATTAGCGTATAGTCCCCTTATACCTTCCTCACCCCTACAATCATGACACTGTTGTCCATGAGTCCTTTTTCCTTTTTGCTCCATCCCTTCACCCCCTAACCACCCCCAACCCTTAGCTGTTAGCCTGCTCTCTATCTGTGAATCTGTCTCTATTTTGCTTGTTAGTTCAGTTTGTTCACTAGATTCCACATATGAGTGAAATCATATGGTATTTGTCTTTCTCTGACTGGCTTATTTCACTTAGCATAATATTCTCCAGGCCCATCCATGCTGTTACATAGGGTAAATTTTTCTTTTTTGCAGCCAAGTAGTATTCCATTGTGTAAACATCCTATAGTTGTTTTATCTACTCATTTACTGAGGGGCACTTGGGCTGCTCCCATATCATGGTGACTGTAAATAACAATGCAATGAACATAGGGGTGCTTATGTTCTTTCAAATTAATGTTTAGGGTTTTTTTCAGATAAATTCACAGATATGGAAGTGCTTGGTCATATGGAAGCTCCATTTTTAAATTTTTGAGGTATCTCCACACTGCTTTCCACAGTGGCTGCACCAATCTGCATTCCCATCAATGGTGCACTAGGGTTCCCTTTTCTCCACATCCCCACCAGCACTTGTTGTTTATTGATTTATTGATGATAGCCATTCTGACAGGTGTAAGGTGATATCTCATTGTCATTTTAATTTTCATTTCTCTGATGATTAGTGACATTGAGCATCTTTTCATGTCTATGGGCCATCTGTGTCCTTTTTGCCCATTTGTTGATTAGATTGAGGGATTTTTTGGTGTTGATTTTTAAAAGTTCTTTATAAATTTTTGATATTAACCCCTCATCAGATTAGATGTATCTGCAAATATATTCTCCCATTCCATGGGTTGTCTTTTTATTTTGTTGATGGTTTCCTTTGCTGTGCAAAAACTTCTTAGTTTGACGTAGTTCTATTTGTTTATTTTTTTTCTTTTGTCTCTCTTGCTAGGAGATATATCAGAAAAAAATATTGCTATGACCAATGTCTGAGATTTTACTACCTATGTTTTCTTCTAGGATTTTTATGGTTTGGGGTCTAACATTTAAGTCTTTAATCCATTTTGAATTTATTCTTGTGTGTGGTATAAGAAGGAGGTCTAGTTTCATTTTCCTGCATGTATCTGTCCAATTTTCCCAGCACTATTTATTGAATAAACTGTCTTTAGCCCATTGTATGTGCCTGCTCTCTCTGTCAAATATTAATTGACTATAAAGGTGTGGGTTTATATCTGGGCTCTCTACTCTGTTCCATTGAACTATGTGTCTGTTTTTATGCCAGTACCATGTTGTTTTGATTACTATTGCCTTATAGTGTAGTTTGATATTAGGTAACATGATTCCTCCAGCTTTGTTCTTCTCTCTCAGGATCGCTGCTGCTATTCAGGGACTTTTATGGTTCTATATAAATTTTTATTAGGATTTTTAAAAACACAGTCTTATCAAATGTATGAATACCAGCCTTCAACATTTAAGTTATAGATTATTTTTCAATGGATTTCAAAAGATGTTTAGATTATGATCTAGATTTCATAAGATCTAGAAATCTTCATAGATCTTTTATTTGATTTTTATAATTAACTGAAAATTTTAGTCTAAATTTTATTGAAACTGTGGGGTTGCTACTGGGTTATTTCTATTAAAAGAGAAACTGCTAAGTAAAAGGAATGATGAATAATATTTGAGTGAAGTAATGTTGTTAGTATGGTATACACACACACACACACACACATACAAACAACAACAACAACGTTCTGGGAAGCAACAGAAAGAGCCATTAGCTGAACTTATGATCCATCCCCTCTTTCTAGTTTTTTACGTAGAAAAATCTGGAAGCTGGGATGTGGGCAGGGTGATGTGATCATGTCAGGTATCTCTACTGCTGTGTCTTCTAGCAATACCACCAGATGGCAGAAGCTCCTTGGTATGTATGGGAAGTCCTCACTGACATGCTGGGTTTAAATCATTTGGATCAAATAAAAAATTCATGTCAGAAAGGGTTAAGAGATACAATGTTCATATTACACTGGGATTTCTTTTGAAGGACACATTCGCATAAATTTGCAGTTTTATTTCTTTTATCAAAAAGGAAGACCCATATGTAAAGAATCACTTATATTAATATTTCTTGTTCTAGAATATTCACATACGAGATGGTTAGATTTCTCAGAAAAACAAGTGTCAGAAAGACAAAAGTCCAGATACCATGAGAATAGGGAGGAATGGGGAATTATTTAATGGTACAGAGTTTCAGGTTTGCAAGATGAAAAGTGTTCTGGAGATTGGTTGTACAACAATGTGAATGTACTTAACACTGCTAAACGATGGACTTAAAAATGGTTAAGATGGTAAACTGTATGTTATGTGTAATTTACCACAATTAAAATGAAAAAGTCCAGATACCACAGCCACTTCTGTGTCTAAGGGCCTAACACAATCCACTGAATTAATATATATAAAATATAGTCCTGGAGGGCCAACAAGCTTGGGTAGCAATGCTTTCAAGAGAAATGTTTGGATACAAAGGGACACTGGGCTGGACCACAGACTAACCACTGAAATTCTAGTCTGCCTTTGCTGCACCTTAGTTCATTTGAACCCCTTTATTTCCAGTGTTTTGAGAGTCATTCACTCATTCCAGTTAGCACTAATTGGTACTATGTAGTTATATTGCAGAAGAGGGACTCAGGATTGAATCAACACAGACAATAAATGTGCTTGTTTCTTTACAGACATGCCTTACCAGTTTGTGCTGGGAGAGCTGTCTGGTCAGAACGTCTAAATGACTTGTCATGTTTCCTTTTGTATGGTGACATCGTATTTAACTATTTCCCAGCACAGGAATGAAAACACTTTAAAGCATGGCTGCTGAATAGGAATATATGATTTAAAATGTCTGTGTCACTTAACGAAGTAAATACAAACGGGTGACATTAACTTTAATAATGTATTTTATTGAACATAATTAAAATAATTTTACATAACAAAATTAAAATGTTATCTCTATGCAATCAATACAAAAATTTTTAAAGGTTTTATTTATTTATTTTTAGAGAGGGGAAAGGGAGGGAGAAAGAGAGGGAGAGAAACATTAATGTGTAGTTGCCTCTCCTGAGCCCCCTACGGAGGACCTGGCCCAGGCATGTGCCCTGACTGGGAGTCGAACACACAGCCCTTTGGTTTGCAGGCCACCACTCAATCCACTGAGCCACATCAGCCAGGGCTCAACACAAAATTTTTGAACGAGATGATTCATTTTTTGTTTTTGCACTAAGTCCTTGAAATATGATGTGTACTTTACACTTGCAAAGCATCTTCAGTTCAGGTTGGCAACACTTGAAGTGGTCAGTATTTGCTGTATTGGACAGCACAGCTCCAAGTACCAACACATTCAGTGAATGGATGATTAAATCCTTTAATATACCACGTCAACCAAATGGCTCTGAAATTCATTTACATCTCACTTTGAATGCTGCAGTCTTGAAGACTTTTTTTAGTTGTTACCTAAAACTAATCTGATTGTGCCTGTATGCCATGAAAACATAGAACAAATCTTTTTTAGGGGGTAGGGATATGATTTAGATGAAATAAAATTTGAAGATAATGAAAAATGTTTTTGGAAGATGAGTACATAAAATTCTTTTACTACACTGCCTCAGTATCAACTGCAAAACAATAAAGTTATTTTTATTGAAATCATATTTTATTAAAATCTAGTTTTATCAGTGAGATGGATGCATGACAACACAGCAACCATCATCTGTATATTTAAATTAATATCTAGGGTAAATTCATTGCCAAAAAAAGGAGAAGAGTCTCTCCAATCCTAAAGGCACAGGACTACAAAAATAAGCTCTTTGGTTTTGGTCTTGGCCCTACACCTCTGTTTCTAGGTCCCACAGAAACCTAGGGATTGGACGTTAGTGCTTTGGGATCATTTTCTGACACTCGTTGAGCAGCTCACAAGGCTGGTGACATAATGTCAGTTTACACTGCCATCTTGGCAGGTATTTTTAGCTTCCTTGTCACAGATGCAGCAACACTAGGGACTGTGTGAGAAACAGCCACGCGTGGAGGTCCATGGTGGAGGCTGCAGTGGGACCTCAGAGTGACCAGTGCCCAGGGTCCCTGCTGATGTGCTGTCCCAGGAGCCCTGAGGTCATTCTCCCACATATTTATATTCCTCGCTAAAGAGCCTAATAAGCTTAGATATGTTATGGTGTGTGTTTTCTAAAAAAAAAAAGGCTGTAGACAGCACTTGCCAAAATTCGCTCTATTTTTAATTGGTTGTTTATTTATTTCTGGAGGCGTATGGGGGAATTTAAAGTCTAAGAAAAGCACTAGATGGAGAGTTGAGAAGTGAGAGGAAGGCACAAAACTCCGACCAGTGAGACAAACAGGGTCAGTGACAGGCACAGCCCTGGAACCTGATCTGTGCCCTTTCCTTCCCTTTCCTCCAGCTCTCTTTGCTACAAAGTGTCCTATGTCACCTTCTGCCTGCAACCTGTGTACCCTGTTTTGGACCAATTTTGCAGCTACTGCTTTATTTCCTCAACTTTTTCTACACCGTTCCTCTCCCTGACTAATCAAACCTTATCTTAGAGCCTCCCGTTTTAAGGTAAGAAACACCTGCTGCCAGACAAACTGCCCAACAGGTATGTCACCTAAGGTTCCAGTGCTGCTCTAACCCCCCACTATTCCTAGATGATAGGCTCTCTCCTGGTGTCTGAATGGCATTTCAGAAGATAACACCCTTGTCTCCACTTCCAAGAGAAAAGATGTGTGTTTAGTGATGGGTGTTACAGATAAAAGAGGAAGACAGCAAAGTCAGGATTTGAAATGGAGGCAGGGCAACATCATTTTAGGAAAGCAGGGCTTTGGGACCAAATCAGGTTAATTGATTCCTGCATTCAACCCGAGAAGGAAGACAGGATGGTGTTTCACCTTTGAATGGCAGGTGCAGCTTCCATGCCCTGAAATTTTTGTTTGATCCTTGCTTCCAACACAAAGCAGAAACCAGTGCACTGATTAAAATATACTAGAACAGAAACACAAAAATGGACCATGAAAAATGGTTCCTCGTGCTTAGTGGGCATTTTTACAATAAACCCTTAATTAGTCACTATTTCACTGGCTGCTTGGAATCAGTCGGCATAAATCATATTAGAGTCAAAACTTGGCCCAGGGTGTAAAGTCACAGAACTTTGGGAGAGAAAGAAATTCTGGAAGTTAATAAGGGTTGCCTGAGAGCTTTGAAATTCATGTAAAGCCTCCCAAGCCTCCTCCATCATCGGTGTGAAATGAAGGGCAGGAGACAGAGCTCTGCATAAGCTGTGCCCACTCTATCACCCCCTCTCCATACATTATGCAAATTCTTATTACATTTCTGTCTGTACTAGGCATAGCGTTAGGAGCTGGAAAGAGTTGTAACCTAGACAGAAAAATCCCCACTCTCGTAAAACTTACATTCTAGTGAGAAGTAGAAGACAATAAATAAATCAGAATAGGAAAATTCCAGTCAGTGGTACCTGCTATGAAAATAAAACCAAACAATGTGATTAAATAAAGAGGGGTTCCTTTATATCAAGTAGTTTGTAATGAACTCTGGGAACAACATCAACTATTTAAATGAAGACCTGAATGAAAAAAAAAAAAAACCTTAAGAGCTATAGAATTTTACACTGAGACATACTGGAATATGTCTGACTTTGGTGATGAAAAACTCAATAAACTTCAGAGTAAAAAAAAAAAATCCTGATGCAAGTGACTCTTAACACTCAGGAGGGTATATACAACATTGTTTTGTTGTTGGCATCCACTCCTCATAAACATGACACTTGCACAACCAAAATCCGTTTTACTTTAAAATTACAGCTCTGTTTCCACTCCAGAGCTAATTTTATAGCTTTCCTAAATTTCCATTTGGAAGTTTAAATGGCCAGGAAATGGAAGATGACAATTTAGAAAGGTTCTACAAATAACAGCAACAATCATGGACCAGCATCTCTTCTGTGCCCAAACCTGCATTGTACTGTGAGATCTCATCCAGTCGTAAGAATAACAGAGTCAGGCGAGGGTATTAATGTAACAAGAAAAGAAATCCAGTGTCCAAGTAAAGAACCTGCCATGGATTCATAGGGCTGTGAAGGCACAGTGCAAAGTGAACCCAAGTCCGGCCTGATTCTGCGTTCCCCATCATGCACTGACCCTTCAGACGATAACACCAGATGCTTCGA
Organism: Desmodus rotundus; assembly: GCF_022682495.2. Lineage (NCBI taxonomy): Eukaryota > Metazoa > Chordata > Mammalia > Chiroptera > Phyllostomidae > Desmodus > Desmodus rotundus. The sequence continues at coordinate 53,778,736 of NC_071394.1, read as the reverse complement.
TGGTAGGAGTTGAAATAAAGAACTATATTAGATATAAATTAGAAGGGATTTCCTTCCTGTTTGGCATTTAATCAATGTTTAGGAAATCTATTTTTAGCCAATCGACAGTGCTGGAAGAGGAGGCTGTGACGTCATCCGAAACAAGGGCCGCTGAGTGCAGACTGTGCCCCACACACTCTTCCAGGAGCCAGGGTGGCCTGCATCAGCATTGCAACTCGGCACGTTTCCCGCACTTCCTACCAGGAAGACAGGCAGCATTTCCACAGGAGAATTCACTGCCACCGACTCAGATTAGATCGTCCACATTTCCACTTTGCATTGGTGTCACTATCTCAGTGGCAGTGTGAGAGTTTAAAACCATAATCTCTGCATGCTGAGAACGGGTAAGACCTGATCTGAATTACAGCAGAAGCTCAAGAACCCACGACGATGTTATTTCACTCTGGTCATGAAATTTAAATGTGGACCATTTGGAATTTACCAGGTGGGAAAGGAACTCTACTAGTGGGATATTCAGTGCACCCACCTACAGCAACTGACAAGTCCACTGTTTGACCATGCCAGCTCACACGGCCACGGTGTCAGCTGTGTGCCTACGGTTAACAGACCTCCCAGAATGGCTGCAACAGGCCAAAGTGGATTGAAGTTGCTGAGTACCAGCTGGGCACACGCCACAGACGGCCAGATTGTAATACCGAGTAAAACACAGATTCGATAGAAGGGGGATTTTATTTTTATGTTTTTTTCCTTTTAAGTCAAACACTGCAGAAACATGAAGCTAATTGGAAATATTTTTATACCCACAAAACACAAACCTTCATAGTCTGTGACTCAATCTATATTGGATAACAGTATGAAAGGTATTTAAAGCATTTTTTCGAGGAATGTAAATTCATTGTTATTACAGGCAGAGCAGCAGACTCCCTAAGGACTTGCAGAGGCCAAAAGTGATGCCCTGTTTTTTGCTTGTTACAACTGAATTCAGCTGGAAGATAACTGCCTGTTTGATATCCACTGTTTTCACTTTTATTTTCAGTTTACCGTTGTAAATTCAGATTCACTCCAACCACAGTGTGGAAAACATGGTGACGGTACAGTGGCACAGAAACAAGTTAGTCCACAAGTAACTATGAAGCAGGTCTTGCTCCACTATTTCTGGTTTCCTTTTATTCTATGTCGGGAGCTGACCAACAGCCAACCCTTGACACAGTCGGGATGGATGAGATGCATCTGCACAGCAGAGGCAGCTGTGGCTGGACTTCCTGTATATCTCTTCTTGCATGCATGTCTTTGCTATTACTAGGTGGTGGAATTTTTGAGCACTTGTATTTCAGGTCCACTGATCTGCAGAATTCCAATGCAGTTGTACAAAATGATTTCTTGGCCATAGAACAACAGTCCCTTATAACCCCTCTGCAGCCTACTTCTCCTACTTATTGGAAGATTAATATAGACAATGGGCAGGATAGCTGCCCAAAAAATGGAGAAAAGTTTTACTAGATATCCCCCTTAGTACAACTCCCACTATACCGTGGACAGGAATAATAATTGATGGAACTAGATGGGTAAAAGAGCAAGGAAAATAGGTGAACTATTATGATTTAAGCACAAGGGAACAAATACAAAGATCATCCCCTGCAAAGTGCATAAAGAAAGAACCTAGACGGGAAGATAGATGGCTGAGTTAGAAAGCCTAACCACATAGGCTCTTTAATAGTTCACATATAACCGCTGACTACTCTAGCGTATCTTTTTGACCTGTGCCAAATTCTGAAAACTTTGTTAGACATCAAATGATCAATAGACATTTGAAACTTTGTACATGTAGTTACTTGTAGTTGTCTGATTGATAGCCCTGGTCAAAATAACTTTTGTTTAGTATGAACAAATCTGTAGAACTTCCTGTACATTTTCTTGGTATTTCTGTGTAGACTTTTTCTGCTTGAGAAATCATGCCAGGCACCTGTTACTTTGATGTTATATAACAAGTCCCTATAAAAATAAAGCTTGATTAAACTCTTAGAGTTCGGTCAGACCCACAAGGACTGGCCGTTCTCTGGCATCAAACTTGGTATCTGACCTCTCATTCTTTGCCTGCGCCATCCATCCTTCAGGGACCCTGAGACCAGCCGAGGCTGGACCCCGGCAATTCTATAACTGTGTGTGTGTGAATAAAATAACTTTATAGAGACATTATTTCAACAGAGGATCATACCTTCTCACAACACTATCATGTTTAGTATTCCAGAAAAGCATTAGCCCTGACCAGGTGGTTCAGTTGGTTGGAACATCATCCTGTATGCCAAAGGGTTGCGAGTTTGATCCCTAGTCGGGGTGCTCATGGGAGGCAACAAATAGATGTTTCTGTCTCACATGGATGTTCCTCTCTCTCTCTCTCTCTCTCTCTCTCTCTCTCTCACACACACACACACACACACACACATTTCCCCTCTCTCTAAAATCAATAAAAACATAACCTTGGGTGAAGTTTTTTTAAGTGTTAAAACACTGAGAATCTAACTCTGAAATCTACAGAAAAGAACATTCCAGCTTCTTTTATCACACTGCACTTTATATCAAGTAAGTTGAAACTTGAAAAAGCCTAAGAGTTCTAAGGACTGAAATAATACCTGCCTCAGAAAAAAATCAATGATCTCATCCAGCAGTGTTCAGACGTTCATTCTACCTCCATAAAGCCCAAGGCAACTGCTTCTGTTTAACTTGTTCTAGACTTTGACCCTGATGTCTGGCTTCCTGGCACTGTCTGCTTCAATGTATTGAGCTTTACTAAGGAGACCTGAACGAGAATTAGATTTTCAGCAGCATGTGTTTCTAACTCCTATATCATATCCCACAATATAATTTACTTAAAAGACATGGGAAACTTAGGCAGGAAGAAAGCAAGGCAAAAAATTCACCAGTTTGAAATGATAAAGAAGAACTGGAAGTGATGTCTTATTCTAAAAATTCACCAGCAAGTCTTCAACACAGTTTTATTTCCTGTGTTTCCAAAGATTATGTTGCTTACATTACATTTATCAGATGTTCAGGAGAGTGAATGCTGAGTCACCTGTGGGCAGGATATGCATCACTCTCCACCCAGAACTCAGCATTACTGAGCCCTTCAATCTTAAAACAATACACACATTTGTGCTTGTTAGTAAATTCAGTTGGGGTAGGGCAACAGTCAGGCTTTCCATGATAACACTTAATTGTTGGAACAGCTATGAATTGAGGAAAGTCCCAGAATTTACTGATTTGAAGTTTGAGTGAAATGTGAAGCTGGTAACGACGTTGCATGGGGTACATTATTTGAGAACACCTGCCTTCTGTGCAGCGTTTTTAAGGTTGATGTGCTCTCTTTCATTTGAACTCCATAATAGGTCATCTGGCATTATGATTTCTACTTTAAACAACTGTTACCATTTAGCTTTTAAACATGTTCCAGCACATATATTAATTAATTAATAGCCATTTAATCTTATCACAATTCAATTGTCCCCATTTGCAAATGAGGAAAGGGGGGATTTGAAAAAAATAAATGTATTTTTGGGGCAGCAAGCAGGAAGCCTAGAATATTAAGTCTAATTGGAGTGAGGCACCATCTGATACTTTCTATCCCATAGATAACAAACACAAAGCAAAAAGTTGAAATGGAAAGAACCCTACCATGGTCTTTGTGGACTGCAAGGTATAAGGTACATTCAAGAGAAGGTACTCCTTCCACATCCACTGTAAACAGCCACCGTGCCACACAGCAACGCAAAAGTCTGCACATGTCCTTTTGCATCGTCATTGTTGTCCAACAAGTCATGTGCAGTTCACATGACAGGGAACCCATCTTATCTCAGGAAGTATAGCCCACAGAAAAATGGTATATTGCACAATATAAATATTATCTGTGCCTAAAATAAAATGGGAGATGTTGACAGATTCAGACACCCAGGGTCACAAAAAGCCAGTAGTCACAAGCTCCAAAGCAGTGGGGCCAACTCTAATCCCATGGTAGCATTTGGCAACAGATGCTATCATGGGATTGAACAGTGACCCCATTCATACTGAGAGACTTCTTTAGGTTAGTTACCTTTGTGAAGATGTTGGCAAAAGTAATAGAGTTATCTATTTTGGAATAACAATCAAATTTAAAACTGATGCTTTAGCCCTGGCTGGTGTGGTTCAGTGGATTGATTGCCAGTCTGTGAACCCAAGGGTCACCCATTCAATTCCCAGTTAGCACACATGCCTGGGGTGTGGGCCAGGTCCCCAGTAGGGGGCCCACGAGAGACAACCACACATTGTTTCTCTCCCTTTCTCCCTCCCTTACCCTCTAAAAATAAAATAAATTAAAAAATCTTAAAAAAACCTGATTTTACTAACTGATGTTTTAAGGTTACCTATCTGCATATGTATCAGAAGTTTTTAAGAAAATATTGATAATACTCTGAGAATTGAAATATGGTTTCAGTTTTAAGATTAATAGCACATATATACACTCTCCCCTTTATCCAGTGCTCTTTACTCATTACAAAATGACAAGATACATAAATTTATAACAATCCCAACATACACTCCTTGATTCCTTGAGCTTGACTGTTGTTAATCAGTATTGGTGACGAAAGCAGGATTCTAACAGTGGTTTCTTCAACCCAAGGCCATCCTGTGAAGTCATCACTAATTTGAGGCAAATCTGATCTCATTGGATTGACCTAGGTCACCCTGTTTGTTACCCTTCCCATGAGCTAAGCTGCCTGTCTTATTCTTGCATATTTTAAGTTACCAAAATCCTGTGTTATAAAAAACCACTTGTCTTCTGAATTTACCCTGTGTAATCACTGATTCGTCTTCATCTTTCTTTAGAATAATTCCATTTTTGATTTAACAATGTCTTAATTCCTTATCCACATTTTAAAATGGGCTAACAATATACTTTACATCACATGGTTGGTTGTAAAGATTAATAAGTTAATATATTTGTAAAATGTTGAGAATGGTGCCTTGCATATAGGAAGTGCTACATAATTTTCGGTTACTAGTACTATTACAAATATGTAATAAGAGATTACATCCTTATTCTTTTGGTTAGGCATGTTTTGTTTTCAGAAAGAAACCAATAAACTGATATGTATGCTTTTAAAGTTACTAGTTGGTAAGCACAAACAAGAAAAAATATGAAGTAAATCATATTATCATAAATTCAATTGCTTAAAGTAAAGATTCTGTTTTAAAGTGGTTCTGAGCTTGGAGTGCAGTTGCCTGTGCATCAGTTAATGGAAGAGACCCACTGACTTAAGCAGGAAGGCTGGGCAGTCAAACCCCTGAAGACGAGGGGACTACATTTCAGTACGTCTACTTTTCATGAGGTGGGGTTTGCAGTGCTTTGAGAGTCATATTTTCTCTTCCCTCCAGCAACTCCCCACTCTGGTCTTTTTCTATTCACTGATGTGTAGATTTTTACCCCTGTTGTCTTATCATAACACAGTGGTCAGAAAAGTCACCCAATTCTTTTCAAATATTATTGACTTATTGTACTTGAACAGGACAAGGAAAGCTGTTTCTGGTTTTCAGAAATAAGAAGACATCCAGGGCCATCCCTTGTGTGATTCCCGGGGAGCCAGGAACACATTCCTTGTGAAGAGCAGGAGAGCAGCCCTGGATCCCAGAGTTCCAGGCGGCTGGTGCCCTGGAGCTGTGCGATGTGGCAGCACTGAGCGGTCTACATGATGATGCTTTATTCGGTCGGGGACCATAATGAGAAATGATCTAGATAAATGTGCACAAGCTTAATGATCAATGAACTAAAATATTTTACAGATATTCCAAGAACTGAAAATAAAATCATAGTAAACTGTGATTAATTGACATTGTAAGATAAAATATTAAATATTTCTTTCTTGTTCTTTTTGCTTAAAAACAGATATTGCTTACATTCCAAATCTGATTTTATCAGTATCTATTCTAATTTATGTTCAAACACAAATAAAAGGGTCAGTAGAAAATACTAATAATATTTACTGTGAGTAAACTCCTGCACCTAATAAAACAAAAACAGTAAAATATTAGAGGGGACCCCACAAAAAGTGGAATTATCTTCTGGCGAGCAAGACCCTAGTAGTACAAGCTTCCCCCACTAGGTGAGTGTTTTAGGAACCCATCTGTGTCAGTGTGCCAGTTGGTGGTGTTGTGAGAAGCTGCGTTTGGCTTCAGTGAATTTTTTTGAAGACTCTTTCAAAGTGTTTGCCCATTGCATGATGGGTGATTTATGAGCACATCTCCTTACACTGCGCTGAGTGTTCAGCAGTTATTGACCCAAAACATCATGACCCCCTGTGCCCCACCCTTCCCATTCTCCAGATGTCGACCCAAGCAACTTATTATTGTTCCCCAGGATGAAAAAAGTCCTCAAGGGGAAAGGGTTAGCCGATGTGGAAGAGATGACAAAAAAATGGCAGAAGCACTAAAAGGCATCAAGATCAACCAGTTCAAAAACTATTTTGAGCAGTGGAAAAAAATGTCTCCATAGGTGTACTGCATCAAATGGAGAGTACTTTGAAGGTGACTGAAGTTTAAATATATAAGAATAAATACACAATTTTTATAAACAAATTCTGGTTTTTGGTCCCCCCTGATGCAGAGATCTATTATGCTAACATGTTTTGATACCAAAGAAATAAAGACTTTTTTCCCTTAGAAGGCAAATGTAACAGTAAACTTTCAGAAAATAAATGTTAACTAAAATTTTATGACTCAAATAAACCTTTAAAAATGCTCCAGGAGTTTATTTTCATCATTATTCTTTTAACTCACTTTTAAAAACAAATAATTATAACCTAATACTATGTGATCACATCTGAGCATGCACTATAACCGTGTGAGAGTGTGAGTGTGTGTGTGAGACCTATTTGGGCTGAGAAACACGGACCCAGGTTACAGCTCTGGCTTTTCCACTAACCAGCTGTGTGATCTCAAACAAATTCTCTTAAATGTGTTGGGACTCAGTCTCCTCATTTGGAAAATGAAGGGCTATTAGACCTTCACATCTGAGATTTCTTCTCATTCTAATACTGTCATATTTCCCCCACTCCCTATCCTATCACTCATGCTTAAAGTTATACCTCCGTCATAGAAAATTACTTGCTATATATAATTGCACCAAACTGTGAACTGCTGAGTAAAATGGCCTGAGTGCCCATCTTGTTCCTGTTTATAGCCAGGCTGTGACATGATCTTATATGATAACTGGAAGCTGAGCCAGATCGTGAAGCTAAGAGCAGGCTCCCAGTTTTGACTAATTAATCTGACAATAGTGTCCTACTTCTGGCTCCTCGACTTATGTCTCATCCTTTCCTTTTGGAAACACTTTCCCATCTTCGACCACATTCCAACAGCCACTCTTCATTAGTCTCCTTTGCTTTCTCCTCTCCCTCTGTTCAACCTCTCAGTGTTGGTAATGCCCTAGGGGTAGTTCTGGGCTCCCTTCCCTTCTGCCTACAAGCTGCCAGCTTGACAGCAACAAGCATCTCTAACTTACATTTTCCCCTTCTCCATCTCCAGCTGCACTACCCTCATCTGAGGCATCGGAACCTCTCACTTTCCTATTCTAATAGCCTCCCAACATCCTCTCTGCTTCCACTCTTGCCACTGTACGGTCTACTTTCCACACGGCAGCCAAACTGATTTTCAAAAATATAAATCAGATCTCATCACACCCTGCTTTAACACCATCTTAAGTCAGCCCGTTGCAGTCAAAACCAAGTCCAGCCTCCTATGGCTGGCACTGCTCTGTGTCATCTGTCCTCTTTCCCTTTCTCCGAGTCCTGTCACCTTTCAGTCCCAGCCACTCCGCTCTCTCCTAGGAATGCCCACCCCTTGGTGCTGCAGGTATGCACAAGGCAGGCTCCTTCTCTGAGGGGCTTCTTCAACTACACACTCATGCAGCCACCCAGAAGTTTCTACTGTATCACTGCTAAGTGGCTCATCCTTATCTGAAAAAATTCAGGTTAATGCCTCTCTGCCCTCATGAGAATATAAGCTCCATCAGAGAAGAATCCTATCTGCTTAGTTCACACAGAAACATTAGCCCTTTCTCCGTTTTAATTTTATTTTTCAATTGCAGTTTATATTCAGTATTATTTTGTATTAGTTTCAGGTGTACAGCATAGTGGTTAGACAATCATATGATTTACAAAGTGTTCCCCCTGATATTTCTAGTACCCACCCAGCACCATACTGAGTTATTACATACAATTGACTACATTCCCTATGCTGCACTTTCCATCCCTGTGGCTAGTTTGTCACACCAATTAGTACTTCTTAATCCCTTCACCTCTCACCCAACCCTCAACCTCCCCTGGCAACCACCACTTTCAGAAACACTAGCTCTTTGAACAATGCCTGACACATAGGAAATGCTTGATAAATACTAGGACTTCTTTAATAATCATGAATGAATGAATAATTCAGTGAATAAATTCCTGCCTAATTACTGGACCAGTCTAAATACGTCACTCTTCTTTCATAATTACGATTTTTTTTATTGTTATTCAATTACAGTTGTATGCCTTTTCTCCCCATCCCTCCACCCCACCCCAGCTGAACCCACCTCCCTCCCCCCTCTCCACCCTCCCCCTTGGTTTTGTCCATGTGTCCTTTATAGTAGTTCCTGTAATCCCCTCTTCCCACTGTCCCCGCCCCCACCCCCCACCCCCCCCCCCCGCCCTGGCTATTGTTAGATTGTTCTTAACTTCAATGTCTCTGGTTATATTTTGTTTGCTTTTTTCTTCTATTGCTTATGTTCCAGTTAAAGGTGAGATCATATGGTATTTGTCCCTCACTTCCTGGCTTATTTCACTTAGCATAATGCTCTCTAGTTTCATCCATGCTGTTGCAAAGGGTATAAGCTCCTTCTTTCTCTCTGCTGCGTAGAATTCCATTGTGTAAATATACCATAGTTTTTGGATCCACTCGTTTGCTGATGGGCACTTAGGTTGCTTCCAGTACTTGGCTATTGTAAATTGTGCTGCTATGAACATTGGGGTGCACAGATTCTTTTGGATTGGTGTTTCAGTGTTCTTAGGGTATAATCCCAGCAGTGGAATTACTGGGTCAAAGGGCAGTTCCATTTTTAGTTGTCTGAGGAAATTCCATATTGTTTTCCACAGTGGCCTCACCAGTCTGCATTCCCACCAACAGTGCACGAGGGTTCCCTTTTCTCCACATCCTCTCCAACATTTGTTTGTGGATTTGTTTATGTTGGCCATTCTGACTGGTGTGAGATGGTACCTCATTGTGGTTTTAATTTGCATCTCTCTGATGGCTAATGATGCTGAGCATCTTTTCATATGTCTCTGGGCCCTCTGTATGTCTTCCTTGGAGAAGTGTCTGTTCAAGTCCTTTGCCCATTTTTTAATTGGGTTGTTTGTCTTCCTGGAGTGGAGTCGTGTGAGTTCTTTATGTATTTTGGAGATCATAATTACGATTTTAATTTTATAAATATGTGATGTTCAAAATGTGTTAAAAAGAAAGATTAAATTTTATTTCTAGGATTTCATATTCTTATTCAAGCCTGTTTCATTCCTACATGAAGTACATATACAGTATGGATCTTCTTCATTTTATAATAAATAAACCTTTTTAAAGACCAATTATGCAATGTAGAAGTGATAAATCTTCAGAGACTAGGCAAGGCAAACATTTCTATAGCTATATCTGAAAGGTTTTTTATTTTAAACTTGATTATTTTCTAAGTAGATCATAAAATAAAAATCACAAAAATCATATTTTCAGATTGTTATTATTGTTAGACAAAGAGACATCACATTTTATCTTCATTATTCTTCATACATTTCAATATTTTTGTATGTGCCAGGTCACACAAGCCTGGGAATGCAGTAATGAAGAATGAGTCATTATAACAGTAACAATGAAACTCACTAGCTCAGTCTCTAATAAATACACTGTGAAAATGCCAGCCCTCCATCTCTCTCCCCTGAATTGCTACATTTAGAAACAAGGGGTCCTTGGGGAGCCTTGCAACATCTTGAGAAGGATGGTCCTGTCTACTTTATGAAGCCCACCTCCCTCCTTTTTGCTTCTCTCATGCCTCTCTTTGGCTGCATCCATGTTCCTTAAACTCTGTCATTCACCCCACTCCAAAAGTCGCTGCTCCTCGTGTTGCCTCGAACACTTGTCACCTCTTCAGCATTGCTGGCAGCACTGCCCCACTCTTCTGGAAGGAACCCATAAAGGAATCCAGAAAAGGCCAGCGGTGGTTGAGGCAGTTACTGGTTCTTTACCTTCCCTCCCTGCATAGTCCATTGTCCTAGAACCAATTTTGCCCTGGTCTCGTCTCCAGCCAAATCTGCACTCTTGGCCATATGACCCTATCTCAGTTGCCAGCACTGATCCCTTTGGCCTGCTCCCCCAGACATCAAACCTCAGCTTTTCTCTCGCATCCAACCCATGCATAGGTACTCACTTCTCTTGGAACCCAGAACCCAGCTCTCATTTCAGGTACCCTTCATCCCCTGGTGCTTCAGACAGGTTCAGAATGTCTGCCTCCACTTGTCTGTATCTGCTGTCCATGGAGAGCACCCCCAATGGTCTACTCATGACCTCTCCTACCCAGTTATCAGACCTCCTTGCAAATCACGTGCTGGCCAAACTGACCAACCCACAGCATCAGAAGGGGCCAAACCCACAGCAACTATGGAGCTGAGGAGCTCTCTCTAGATGCCTCCAGGTTAAAGATTTAATGTTCCACTTGTTTCTGATTATAAACTAATAAACAATAATTAGCATAAGTATTAGTAATAAAATCATAAATTGCCATTATCCTGCCATCCACAATCAATAACATTTTGATGTATGTTTCCATTTTTTTTAATTCATAAAATTTTTATAATACTACAGTGTTTCAACTCTAATTCTGTATTTTCTTTTACTTGGATCATGAGCACGTTCACACATCATTAAATATTCATCAGCAGCACACAGGACTCCATGGATTAGTCACTGCTGATCAGCCATTCCTCTACAACTACTTCTAGTTTCTCCTGTAATAACGATTCTGTGAAGGAAGTGGTTGGATCTAATACTGAGCGAATTTCTAATTATTCCTGAGGATCAATTCCTAAAAACAAAACTACTGGGTCAAAGAATATCAACATGCTGCCAAATTGTTTTCCAGAAAATAATGCCAATTTAACTTATTCCAGGGGTCCTGTTTTATCCCATTAAGTCCTTTTTTTTTTTTTTTTAGTCTTTGCTACTTTACAACTTGAATAGTAGGTCATTTCCATTTCTTTGGTAATACTTTGGTTCATTTGTAAATTGTCTTCAAGGCCTTTGTCTTTTTTTTTCTTTCATTTCTAGAGAGAGAAACATAGATGCAAGAGAGAAGCACTGAAAGGTTGCCTTCCCTACATGCCCAGACCAGGGACCACACATGCCTGGACCAAGGACTGAACCTGCAGCCCAGGCATGTGTCCTGACCAGGAATTGAGCCCACAAACCTCTGGTTACAGGATGATGCTCCAACCAACTGAGCCAACTGAGGCCTTTATCTTGTTTTTCAATTGGTGGAATAGTGTTCCTATTGTTGTTTTAAAAACATTAAGAATATGACATTTTTATAGTTTCTATTGCAAAGATAGTCTAAAAATTATAATTTTATACTGCTATAAAAATAAATCCCATTTAATTAACACCCCTGTCTGTAACAGTATGCTCACCTGCCATCATTAGCATCTTTATTGAGTCACACATTTTGACAAAGCTAAAATCAGGAAAAAAGATTCACTTGCAACATTTTTTCCAATGCAATTGGTCTTCAAGTAAATTACTTTGTGTGTGATATAAAAGGTTTGCCCACAATATTCTTAAAACATTTTTCAAAGCATTAAAAAATACTCTACTAAAATACATCTCTCTGTGTATGGACACAGCATCTAACTGCTTAAAGATGCTCCTTTCTTTAGCAATGACTAAGAAAGCTGTCCTTATAAGACCACATGGCTTTCTGGAAATCCTTTCCTCTTCTTTTCCCAAGAAAGGTCTTTAAGGCTGTGCAGTACTTTCCTCCATAGTTAAAAAATCTTCACATCTCAGACATGCGGTAATAACAGAAATGGGCCCAAAGAACAAAATCAAAAGCTGCCACCACCACGAAACCCTTAATGATGTCATGTGCAGAGTCCCCACTGTAGCTGAGACACTGGCCAGCTACTTAATAGCCAGACGACTGTGTGGGCAATGCTGTTACCTGCACATTCCCACTGTGCTGTGTCAGCCTTGCTAACAAGCACAGCAGCAATGTGACAGGGTGATGCATTTCTTCCTGACATTTCCCCCAAGAGACTTTGTACAGCCTCCTTCCATTAATTACCTTCATCTCCTAGCCTCGTGCTGCAAAGACTTCCTTACTGCACATTTGAGAGGCATGCACATGATGAACCACACGTAGGGTGACTGGCTGTCTCAAAGGGGACGGCAGCCGAGAGAAATAAAACATTCTAAGCAAGACTGCTGAGTTATGAGAATAAGAGAAAACCCATCTGGCATCAAGATGCAGTTACGGAAAGCTTGTCAAGAAAGTTAAAGTCATTTTTCCCCCCTCACAAAACAAAGAGAAGGTGTGATTGATGGCTAGTTCATAAAATAATGAAAGATACAATTTTTTAAAAACGTGTGCTTCTACCCAGCATTCCAACCCCTGATAGGGTTGACTTATGGAGTTTAAGTGAAAGGACACAGAATTAAAACCACAAAAATACTTTGAGGAAAAAATACAAAATTATTGCCAAAAATGTTCATTTAAACAAGTACTAAGGGATTATTTAATACATCCAACTGAAAGCCATTTTTGAGCAATTAGTATGTTCATGGGTGATTTTGAGGAAAAATACATTTCTCTCATTTTTGAGGACCTATTTATGTGTAAGACATATATGAATTTTAACTTCCACAACAACCCTGCAAAATTGCTATTATTTGCCATGTTTTATAGTTGAGGAGTCTAAAGCTGAAAATCACACAGTGGCTCTTAAGTGTCACATCCTGAACTTGAACTCAATGTTTTTTTCTCTGCTATGTCACAGGGCTTCTCAAAGTAAGGTATAAAAACCAAGCAGGACATGATCTGCAGCCCAGGGGAAGACACACACATAAACATTCGAAACAGCTTGTAGACTGGAGAACATGTTGTGTGCAGGTGGTGTTTTAAGCAGTTACTATATCTTGCTCATTTAATTCACACAAACCCTCTATTAAGTAAGGTTGGTTATTATGTCCATTTTAAGGATGAGAAAACTGAGGTACAGAGACAAGGGAGGTAACTAGCCCAAGGCCTTAGAGCTGGTGTGTTAATTCCTAGGGCGGCCCTAACAGAGTACCACAGCCAGGTGGCTTAAAGCAACAAATATTGATTCTCTCACCATTCTAGTGGCTAGAAGTCTAAAACTGGGGTGTCAGTAGGGCCATGCTCTAGAGAAAAAATCTGTTCTATGATTTTATCTCAGCTTCTGATGCTGCCACAATCCTTGGCAGTCCTTGGCTTGCTTGTTTCTGTCTCCATTGTCACACGGGGTTCTCTCTGTGTCTCTTCACATTGCCTTCCCTTGTGCACATCTGTTTCTATGTCTCCTCTTCTTATAAGGACACTGGTCATGTTGGATCAAGGGCCCATTCTACACCATTATGACCTCACCTTAACTAATTATATCTTCAATAACCCTATTTCCTAATAAGGTCACAGTTTGAGGTTCCGGAAGGATGTGGATTTTGAAAGGACACTACTGAGGCCTGCACAGTGAGTCGGTTGTGAAACCAGATTCCCTCTGGCTCAGGGTCTGTGTGCATGACCACTGTGCTCCAACACCATCACCACCACAAGGGAATGAATGTCAGCAAAGGCGTTTCAACATTGCCAAACGGGCAGTGTTATGGGAGTGCAGGGACGGTGACACTGTAATGGAATCTTGAAAGATGAATAGAACACCCACTTTTAGGCAGATACGGGAAGAAGGAATCATACTTAAGGAGAAGAGAACTGTTAAGTAAGGTGCATAGTCAGGCAGGGCGTGCTGCCCCTGGGAAAAGCATGGCCGGGGCACAACGGAACAAGGCAGGCGATGCCGGAGTGGGGGAGAACTGCAAAGGGAGTGGTGGGTGCTATGGTTGGAAAGATTTGGGGCCCAAATGATGGAGGGTCTGTGTGTCAAGCTAAAGCATTTAGACTTTGCCTTACAGAGCACTCAAAGCCATGAATGAGAAGCGACACGTGACATGTGTGCTTTTGATAGTGGTGGCAAGGATGCAGTCAAGACAGGGACACCATTCAGGAAGCTACAGAAAGGATACCCACAAGCTAAGTTTGAGAGGTCAAACTCAAGATGGTCATTTGATTGGTTGTAGGAGTAAGGGAAGGACTGGATATATATTAGGTTTGTAGGATATGTGGCATCACAGTCAGTGACTAGCAAGCTGGCTTTGTTTGATACACTTAACCTCAGAGAAAATTCAGCTGACTAACCCATGTATGGCAGATTAAAGATGTTCCATGACATTCTGGAAGGGGGCTCTGGAAGGTCACTAAAAGCTTTGTGGCTTCCACTGTGGGTCTCTTAGAAGGCTCACTCCTGGAAGCCTGAGTTGCCACATAAGAAGTCCAATTATCCTAGTGGAAAGAACATATGGCAAGACTCAAAGACTACATGGTAAAGAAGAGAAGGCTATATGAGGCCCGCCTTCCAGCTGCTCCCACAAAGGTGCCAGACTTGTGAGTAATGAATGACCAGCCAGCCCCCAGCTAAATTCTACCAGTTGACCTCAGTTTATGTTACCTGACAATGAAGAAACCAAGCCACATCCTGCCTGAACTGCCAACCCACAAAATTGTGAGTCAAGAGTTAAATGGTTATTCCTGAAGCCATTACATTTGAGGGTAGTTTGGAAAAGATAGCTGAAACAAACCCATAGAATGAGGTAGCATGATTCATTTAATTATCTTTCACAGATGTTATGTAAATCAAAATGAGGAAATATTGATAAGGGTGACAGAAATTAAAGTAACTCAAAATGCACATTCATCCCTTGATTAAAATTCAGTAGGGTAGCAAATATTCTAGTAGTGATTCAGTAGTGGGTATCAATGGAAAAAAAATTCTACTTTTTGTGTTATGCAACCCAAAGGAAGGGGTGGGGTAGAGACAAAATTGAGGGCACCTCCACAAAGTTAGTCTGGCACAGTCATGACAGACCACTTGGTTTCTGATACGGATATTCTGAGAATTGAATGCTGAGGTTCATTGTCTCAGGATAGTTTTTCAAATGGCTGAAGCTGCCTAATATCAGCTATTAGTACAAAGAACAGAGCTTCTAAGCTAAACAGAACACTTTGCATTTCAGGAATGATAACAAAGCTTTCCCAGTGCTTCTGCCCACACACACACAGAGTGAACAGAACTGTTTTTGTGTTATAGCATCCTGCACTGAACAGGCATTTCCAGCTACCCAGGTCAACCACCACATCGGCATTTATTTCAACAGTTAAGATTTACCTTGCTAGGATAATATTCCTGTATCCAGTATTTGGTAGCATGATGCCTGAGTATTGCGCTTAAACACTTAACAGTGGAAGTTAAGTCAACAGTCAAGTTACAATGAATCCAATCACTATCTAGCAATTGATGCAAGGTTTAATCTTCAACTCCACACAAAAGTGGTTAGATTTTCAACCTACAGAAGTTTAATGTGCCATGTAGATATCACCACTAAAAAGAAGCCAGTAAAGTTCATACTCAGAACTCCCTATATATTAAAATGTCTGTGCCTCCAATTTTGCTTCCTTTTCCAAACTTATGTGGCTCACAATTTTCCCTTTCTCTAAGTCACAGGAGGCAAAATGCTAATGACAGATGTCTAATGACAGTGTTTCTTGTCACTATACCTTCCACTGGAATGCATATTGACAACTTAATTTTCAAAGTTTTATCTTTGGGTCATTTTGTGTAAAAAATGCTGACTAAGGACAATTGCTTGCTAGTAAATATAAGGCCAATGTAATTGACACAAAATGTGAAATTCAATTACATCAACTCCTATTGAGAGATAAAATTATGATTAATTAAGAAACATTAAATAAAATGCCCTTAATAATTTCCCAACTAAAACACACATAGAATAATTAACAAATTTGCTGATAATTTTTCTTTATAGGCAGTAATACAGGTTTAAAACCAAAATAAAGGATCTGTTGTGACTAGAACATATTCTTTGGGTTTCTTGTGTACATGTGTGTGTTGTGTGTGTGTGTTTTGGTGTTTATGGGTTAGGCTGGCAAAGTTAGGGATGAATTCTAGAACCCTGGATCCAGGACAACTTAATCTTCTCATATGAGACCAGAACAAACAACCTGACCATATTATTAGGGCTGAGCCCTACCTTTCTCTCCATTATAGTTAACTGTTCACTTAACAGTGATTTGATGAAGAAAATGGTCTAAGTCTCTGTTAGGTTTAACATTCAAGGAGCTAGGACAGATGTGAAGCAAGACAGCAAAGCCAATTTCTATATTGCATGGGCAAAGATATTTCATTGAGTCATTTCAAGATAATTTTATTTTTAAAAAATGTTCACAAAACTTTCCTATGGTGCCCTAATAACATGTTATTGCTTTAACCAAAAAAAAAAAAATCAGTAAAGAGTTTCTAGACTTCTGTGTTTTGTATGAAGTGGCTTAAAATTGTCATTGATGAAAAGGAAAACATGACGACTGCAGGCAACGTGAATGGAAACTTGGGCTGCATCAAAGTGTTCCTGCAATGCCAGGGCCAATGGCGCAGGCAGTAACACCAGCAGAAAGTCGTCAGGAGGGAAACCACTTGCTGATTCTGGCATCACACCTGGACATCATGTGTGTGGTATTTGGAAAATTCCAGAAAGCAGGCACAGCTAAAAGCAAGAGCAGATGAGTTCCTTAGCCCAACAGAAGAGAATATATAACACTTTGCGTTGCTTTTAATAACCTACATTTTGGACTGCTTCTTTATCTTTATAAGTTGAGTTTGCAGTGCACAAGGCAAAATACCACTAAAAATCCTCTCTGAACTAAGGTAACTGTAAGTTATAAATAGAATGGAATTTATTGAGCTTATTAGCAATGGCTTTGAGGCACCTGTATACGTAATACTATGCAGATGCCAAACACTAGAGATTCTGTGGTGAGTAAGGTAGGCAGGTTGCTTATTCTTTAGACCAGGAGCAGCAAACTTTCTGGAGAAGCCCTGATAACAAATAGTTTTGGCTTTGTGGGACATAGAGTCTCTGTCTCAACTACTCAACTCTGCCATCACAATGCAAAAGGAAACATAAACATAGTATGGCTGGATTCCAACAAAACCTAATTTACGGAAACAGACAGGAGCTGAATTTGGTCCACAGGCCATTGTTAGCCAACCCCTACTCAAGACTGTTAAACAAGCAATTCCAGTGTAATGTGAAATGGGTCGGACACTGGATATACAGGGTGTTGTGGGCACACAAACAGCAGGGACACTACACACTCTCTGGGAGGCCAGTGAAGGCTTCTCAGAATGAATGACATATGAGATGAGGATCTGAGTCTGAATAAATGTTAGCCAGATGGACTGCAGGAAGAAGAAAGCAAAAGGCCCAGAGATAAGAGAGGCACATGATCCATTTGAAGATGACCTAGTAAGGGCTGGAGCAGGGTGGGCAATGATGGGCCAACACAGGAAGCCTGCACCATGGAATCTGGAATTGATACTAATGGGAAGAGGGTGGTACTTATCCAGGACAGTGACAAGATGACACTGAATCATTGTTCTATGAAATAGCAGCCCCCTAAGAGGCTTTTGAGCTATAAAGAACACCCCCCTTCCATTAAATGGCCTCAGGTCGCTAAGGTTTTCATAGTTTTTCTGTCCCCTCTGTTGTCCAGATGTTTGTCAACCATCACTTCTGCATAGTGTGCATCCAGTCAGGAAACTTTTTTCTAATTTCTAATTTGCTGTTTCTAGTCTGGATGACTATTTATTCAAATGCTTTAAACTTTTTATTTAAACAAAGACTACGTAGTGCTGACTGGTGTGTCTCATTTGGTTGGAGCATTGCCCCATAAACTAAAAGGTTGCAGGTTTGATCCCTGTTCAGGGCACGTACATAGGTTGGAATTCGATCCTCAGCTGGGGTGCATACAAGAGGCAACCAATCAATGTTTCCCTCTCCCTCTCTCTCTCTCTAAAGGCAATGAAAAAATGTCCTTAAGTGAAGATTAAAAAATAATAATAAAAGTAAAAAATACAATGAGTAAGTAAATTGGCTGAGTGAATTCTTTTATAAGTACTATGCAGGGCAGGATGGAGGACTTCTGTCCTCTTACCTTAGCTGGAATCGCTGAGTCAGTGATCCTCAGGTAAAAGAAAATACTGCAGTATTAAGAGTATATAGCTTGGTGAAATCCATACACATGTTCTACTGGCATATTCATCCAGAAATTTTGGTCATTATCAAAGGAAAATTCTGTGCTACAACCACCAAACACAATTACTATACTTTCTTATTTCTATAACCATCAAAATATATCTGAAATGTCAACTACGCAGCCATACATCCAAGACTATTCATCATAAGCCAAAAAAGTTAAAAATTTTTTTCTGCCTGACTATATATGGTTTAAAAAATGTATTCTCAGTAACCTGGACCAGAGGATAGATGCATTTGAATGACAGTGGGAGCAGGCATAAAGAGGACCAAATGGCTTAGCTTCTTGTGATAGACTTAAATTTTGAACTCTTTTCAAATTGAAAACACCTTAAATATTTAATCATAAGAAACTCATTTTATCTTTTTATTTCTACTTTCAAATTCTTTGCAGGCCATTAAGTATCAGTGGAGCTGAGTCATATGCAATATGAATATGAAGTATATAACTGGATTATAATTTCCTTAGTTAAACTCTAAATTCCTTAAAAGTGAGGTGAATTTTATTCATCTTTCTATTTCCTACAGTGTCTGGCATAATATCTTGCTCAATTACTTACTGTTGAGTAGAGATAAGTGAAACAATTTTCAGGAAAACTTACTGAAAGATTTGTATTAACTAACATCATACACAGAGGTTTCCTTTTCCCTTCAATCTGAAAAAAAAGAACAAGTTTACATTTGCTTCCTATAAACCCAATAAACAGGGCAAAGCCATTTGGCAGACTGTAGCTCATTCAATATTTATGAAATTAACCATAACCCAGCAGATTCGATCATTTTAGATGTTTTCACAATTGATCACCACACAATCAGTTCTGCCTTGGTAGAAGACCATGGCTCCAGATCAGGAAGGGGTTATTGGAAATTCACTCAGACCTGAAGTGGTCCCTAACCCCCATGGCCCCACATCTGGAACCATCCCCTGAGGGATCACCCAGATGACAGAGTTGTCAGAGCACAGTCCCAACCCCATATCAGTTCTCAACTATTTCCCTGCAGTTGTCCAGGAATTAAAACAGAAATAGGAACAGAAAGCAGCTACCTTAGTTTTTGCTAATTGCTAGCTCAGAAGCGACACATTCTTTAAAAGTCTATCTTTTCTCCCATTGAGTTGAATTTTTAACATCTTTCCTTTTCATCACTATAGACTCCAGAACCCATTTTTTGCCTTTCCACAGCCAAATATAGATACACACAAACACACACACACACACACACGTAATTTGCTTCTACTTCCTAGGTTACCTTGAGGATGCACTTAAAGAATTTAATGAAACTGTTTCCATTCCATAAGTCATATTTCTTTCAGTGTTTTGCACTTTAAAGTACATCTCCTGCCACAGATATTTAGGGCTCAGCATACACATCTTTCTAAAAGTAAATATTATACAAACTTTAAAAGACATCACAAGCCATGAATACTAAATATAGTAGCTGTCATTTTTTAATTTCAACTACAACCAGCAACTATCAAGCATACCAGATACTCAAGGCAATCAAAGGGAACTTCCTTTTACATGTTGTCTTCTCTTCTGACAACTTTATAAAAGCAGCCTAAAATAAAAATCTATAAATTCCAAAGTAGCTCAAATTCAAAACCTCTTATTTATTCTTGTTCCCTCAGATTCTTATAAATGCTTATCAACAGACACAAACTTGCATTTTCCTTCAAGAATACAAGACAAAAATGACCTTTGTGGATATTTTAGATTTTGCCTCAGTATGTTAGCTTATGCTGCTATAACAAAAACAAAACAAAATTTTAAAAAAAACAACAAAATTTCAGAAGCTTAATAAACCAACAGAATCTTAGAAGGTTAATACAGAAGTCTGATTGCATGGGACTTACACAGAACTTTAGGGTGTTCTGCTCAGCAGAGTTGCTGAAAGACCCTGGCTGGAGTGAGACCCACTCACTACACATCTCCATACTCACCAAGACAGGAAAAAGGAAATGAGCAAATTTCAGTGTCTGCCCAGAAGTGACACCCACTTCAATGTGCACATTTCATCACCCAATGCAAGTCATACAGCCGTGGATCACTTGAAAAAAATGTCTGTGAACAGTCCTAATGACTACCACAATCTTAGGTAGACCTGCAATAAAATCAATCAACCTCTCTCTCTCTCTCTCTCTCTCTCTCTCTCTTCCCTTCAGCCCCCACTACGTGTGTGTGTGTATATATATATGTATATATATATTGCAATATTCGTGTAAGAAAAATAGATGTCATTCTCAAATTCCGCATCAGTGCAAGCACTCACTTTACTATTAACTCTATTTTCTCTCTTTTGAAGTGAATAAGGAAAACAGAGTCATTCTTAACCCAAGTATGCATATCATAATTTCCTTATCATGAAAAAAGAAGAGACGACTTTTGGGTAAATTTTACAAATCAGAAGATTTCTATATACCAGAATAAGAGGCAGATGAATAATCCATTGAATCTTTCACTTTGGCTCACTAGCCTCTAAATATATCCAGTACTTGAGCAGATGGACATAGCATAATTCAATAATAATGTGAATCTTTTAAGCCAAAATGTAAATTTCTTATGCTCTAAGTTTTAAGATGTACACTTTGATGTAGCTAAATATTCATTTTAAGAGATTATCTAGTTCTTACTTACATAAGCTTATGTAAGATTATTCTCAGTGATACTATTCTTATAATTTAAAGGCTAACATTATAATAGAAAAGGCTTTACATGAAATAATAACCAAAATAAGTTTATTTCACCAAACATCTACTGAGTATCTACTAAGATCCATACTACCTACAAGGAGTCCAAAGTTGAATGAAATACAACTATAATCAATCCATTGCTTGTCACGTCTGATTACCCATTAGTGAATCTTTTCCACTGTATATAAGACTCTGACCTCTTTTGTATCTTCTCCTTAAAATCTTGTGAATTCAAGTCTATGCAAACAGGGAAACTTGGAGAGGAGAAGTAGATTAAGAAATAGAAAGAAAACTGCTGACTTTTCACTGATAACTATACATATGATGGGATTCTATGATTTTTTTTATTAGGATTACTAGAATAACTTCCACTTCCATAACAGGTAACAAATATATTTAATTTCTATTGCATTTCTGAGTAAGCTCCTAAAGAGGCTTGTTCTATGTGCCCAGCAACTTGTGGCTCAGTTCCAGACTATGAAAATATTTTAGGTTGTTTTATATACCTATAAAGAAAACCTTTGAGCTCCAAAATCACTAATGCCCCATTGGACACCCTAAAAGGAACAGTTGAGTAGCTGGCTCTAAAAAATCTGTGCATATGTGAGTCATCAAATCTGAAACCACCCAGCCTAGGGACCTACTCAATCTCTGAATGCCTACCAAACTAGGTCTACTGAATATAAAATTTTCTCACACTGGGGAAGTACACTTAGGAAGTACAATAGTTAGAAGAGATTGTCAGAGAAGTTAACTGAAAAGAGATAACTGAACAAAAGGTGTTTTCAAGCAAAAAGGCAAAAGGGTTTATTATTCAAAAATTGAGTGAAACACTTTCATTTACCTCTCCCAAGATGTGATGCATACTTACCAAAGGTTTTCTTCCTTTTCGTTATTAGTCCTTTGACAAATATCCTAACTTTAAATCAGAACCAAAGGTTTTAGCTTTCATAAATAAAGAGCAATGGTGACAGGCATGTTATGCTAAGCTGCAATTTTTGACTTTTGTTTTTGGTTTCACTTGAGTATATCAGTAACTACAAATACACATCCTGAAAACCAGATGGAAGATGAAACCTCAAGGTTTTTTCTTGATCTTAACACTTACAGGAAATAGGAACATGCCATTTCTAGGACTTCATAAAAATGCATTTATCTTTTATCCATAGAAAATGGTTCATTTTCATTAAGATTTTTTTTAATGAAAAGTTTATGTTATCTCTTGCAAACTGCAAGGAAAATGCCAAAAGATATCAAAGGAATCGTTTAACACAAATCAACCTGAAGTGTTACCTTATTCTAGTCCTTGATACATGAACATGGAGCTCATTATGCTCTGGTAGAAACTGATTTCTGAAAGGATGCATATTTCATGGGCCATGTGGTGTGTATGTCACATGATATGCTGGTTACCATGGTGAAAATGAGCTTTTTCTTTTCTTTTAAGAGGAATGACTGCCCTTTTTCTCAATGGTATTAGTTCCATTCTGATTCCAATGTTGTCTCAGAGAAGAGCTAGAAAAATGAAAGCAGCAGGAAATGAAAACCATCTCAGGAAGACACCTCCGTTCTTCTATTACTTTTGGATTTAGTTAAACTCATACTAATAACAAAATAGATTCTCAATTATCTGAACATAGAACCAAACTCTGCTGGCATTGTACCTCATGATACTCAAAAAGCATATAATTCTCACGTGATTAAATTACAGTTAAAATTGCTATAAAACTTTGAAGAGTAAAATCAATGACTGGGTGGTTATGGCTCATACTGGAATTTAATCCAAGGATTCTCAATTCTATCACTCACAAACACCTATTTTGAGAAACATCATTTTGTGTGGTCTAATTTACAATACTGAAATAAAATTCATGGGCAATTTAAACTACCTACACATTCACTTAAAAAAATCACTGTAAGAACTCAACTATAATCTACAAGAGACACAAGGAAACTAATTTATGACAAAGTAATCTGTGTTTCTATAAGGTAAGTGCCCATGCTGGACAACTAGAATGAAACAGTCACGTGCCTGCATTTACTTGAATAACCATCAAAGCAGTATCTGAAAATCCGTGTTATTAGGGACTGAAGAAATGTTGAACATCTCCTATAAAATTCAGAGCAAAAGAAAGTATAGTTACATAGATTTATACTTCATTGTGTTTCTGAAAAATTCAACATTTAATAAAATGAGGTTTGCTCTGCTTAGTGTGGCTCAGTTGGTTGGAGTGTTGTCCCCTACACCAAAAGTCACCAGTTTGATTCCTGATCAGGGCACATACCTGTGGGTTCACTACCTGGTCAGGGCATGTGCAGGAGGCAATGAATTGATGTTCCTCTCTTATATCAATGTTTCTCTCTCTCTCCCCCCATGCCCCCTACCACTCTCTCTCTTCCTCTGTCTCAACTTAATAAAATTTTCTTAAAAACCTGGGTTTAAAAATGTGGCAACATGACTTCTGGCCAAGATGAAGGTGTAGATAGATATACTTTGCCTCCTCGCACAACCAAAAGAAGGACAACAACAAATTTAAAAACAAAAAATAACCAGAACTGCCAGAATATCTAACTGTTTGGAAGTCTGACAACCAAGGAGTTAAAGAAGAAACATTCATCCAGACCAGTAGGAGGGGTGGAGACAGGCAGCCAGGGTGGAGAGGATTTCTGGCAAGGCAGTGGCTAGAGGACCCAGCGGTGGTCCCACATTTGCATTCAGATAAACCAGGAGAAA
This sequence comes from Desmodus rotundus, assembly GCF_022682495.2. Classification (NCBI taxonomy): domain Eukaryota; kingdom Metazoa; phylum Chordata; class Mammalia; order Chiroptera; family Phyllostomidae; genus Desmodus; species Desmodus rotundus. The sequence continues at coordinate 53,754,815 of NC_071394.1, read as the reverse complement.
CAACTGGGGAGCGAGACAGACCACACAATCCAGGGTTCCAGCAAAGAGAAATAAAGCCTCAAAACTTCTGGCTATAAAAATCTGTGGGGGCTGTGGCAGCAGGAGAAACTCCCAGCCTCACAGGAGAGTTCGTTGGAGAGACTCACAGGGTCCTAAAAAGTACACAAGCCCAATCACCTGGGAATCAGCACCAGAAGGGCCCAATTTGCTTCTGGAAAGCGGAGTAAGTGACTGAAAGTTGGTAGAGAGCTGAGCAAGTGTTATTGTTCCCTCTCTGACCCCTCCCCCACAATGCAGCCACCTGGGTTGCCCTGCCCTGGTGAATACCTAAGGCTTTGCCCCTTACAACATAACAGGTGCTTTGAGACAAAAAAAAATATGGCCCAAATGAAACAACAGATCAAAACTCCAAAAACAGAAGTAAGCGATGAAGAGATAGCTGTCCTATAAGATGCAGAGTTCAAAACACTGATAATCAGGATGCTCACAGAAATGGTTGAGTATGGCTGCAAAATAGAGGAAAAAGTGAAGGCTATGCAAAGTGAAGTAAAGAAAAATATACAGGGAACCACCAGTGAAGGGAAGGAAACCAGGACTCAAATCAACAGTTTGGAGCAGAAGGAAGAAATAAACATTCAACCAGAGCAGAAAGAAACAAGAATTCAAAAAAGTGAGGAGAGGCTTAGAAACCTCTGGGACAACTTGAAACATTCCAACAGGTGAATCATAGGAGTGCCAGAAGGAGAAAAGGAAGACAAAAAACTGAAAACTTATTTGAACAAATAATGAAGGAGAACTTCCCTAATCTGGCAAAGGAAATAGACTTCCAGGAAGTCCACGAAGCTCAGAGAGTCCCAAAGAAGCTGGACCCAAGGAGGAATACACCAAGGCACATCATCATGACATTACCCAAGATGAAACAGAAGGAGAGAATCTTAGAAGCACCAAGAGAAAAGGACACAGTTACCTACAAATGAGTTCCCATAAGACTGTCAGCTGATTTCTCAAAAGAGACCTCACAGGCAAGAAGGGTCTGGAAAGAAGTATTTCAAGTCATGAAAGGCAAGGACCTACATCCAAGATTGCTCTATCCAGCAAAGCTATCATTTAGAATGGAAGGGCAGATAAAATGCTTCTCAGATAAGGTCAAGTTCAAGAAGTTCATCATCACCAAGCCCTTATTATATGAAATGTTTTTAAAGGGATTTATCTAAGAAAAAGAAGATAAAAAATATGAACAGTAAAAATGACAGCAAACTCACAGTTATTAACAACCACACCTAAAACAACAACAAAAGCAAACTAAGCAAACACCTAGAACAGGAACAGAACTACAGAAATGAAGATCACATGGAGGGTTATCAACAGGGGAGTGGGAGGGGGAGAGAGGGGGGAAAGGTACAGAGAAGAAGTAGCATAAATGGTAGGTGTAAAGTAGACAGGTGGAGGGTAAAAACAGTATAGGAAATGTAGAAGCCAAAGAACTTATAAGTATGACCCATGGACATGAACTATAGGGGGGGAATGTGGGAGGGAGTGGGTGTGCAGGATGGAGTGAAGGGGGGAAATGGGACAATTGTAATAGCATAATCAATAAATATATTTAAAAAAAGAAAAAAATATGAACAGTAAAATGACAACAAAAACAACTATCAACAACTGAACATAAAAAAACAAAAACAAACTAAGCAAACAACTAGAACAGGAACAGAATCACAGAAATGGACATCACATGGAAGGTTATCAGCAGGGAGGGGGATGGGGAAAAAATGGGGAAAAGGTACAGGGAATAAGAAGCATAAGTGGTAGATACAAAATAGACAGGGGGAGGTTAAGAATAGTACAGGAAATGGAGAATCCAAAGCACTTATATGTAGAACCCATCGACATGAACTAAGGCAAGGGGGATACTTGTGAGGGGGGAGGTGCAGGGAGGAGAGGAATAAAGGGGAGAAAAAAATGTGACAACTGTAATAGCATAATCAATAAAATATATTTAAAAATAAAATAAAGTAAAAATTTTAGTGACAACCAAAAAATAAAATAAAATAAAAATATGCCAACAGAATTAGGTCCTATAATCAAATAATTAGACAAGTTTTCCAGCTCTCCAGTTCTGCCTTATGTGGGACGGCTGTGTGCATAGCAGAGGCTTGAGGACCCCAGCACCTACCTACTCAGTGCCAACAGGATCACAGTCATTGAGACAATCTCCCCCAACCATACCACCCGCTTAGGGAGAGGGGTTCCCCTATTGAAAACCATGGTTCTAAATTACATATTCAGTTAAAAGAATGCATATCTTAAAAAGCTAAAAATATATATTTCAGAAGTCTCTCCATACCACAAACTTTTAAAAAATTTAGATATAATTGACATATAACATTAGTTTCAAGGGCACAACATAATGGTTCTATATTTGTATATATTGTGAAATGACCACCACGGTAAGACTAGGTAACATCCATCACCGTACATAGTTGCTAAATTTTTTTCTTGTGATGAAAACTTTTTTAATCATTTTTTTATTGTTGTTCAAATACAGTTGCCTCCATTTTCCCACCACCACTTTCCCCCACCTCCCACCCTCAATCCTTTCCCCCTTTGGCTTTGTCCATGGGTCCTTTATACATGTTCCTTGATGACCTTTCCCCTTTTTTCCCCTGTTATCTCCCTCCCCTCTCCCCTCTGGTTACTGTCAGTTTGTTCTTTATTTCCATGTCTCTGATTATATTTTGCTCACTTGTTTTGTTGATTAGGTTACACTTGTAGGTGAAATCATATGATATTTGTCTTTCATTGCCTAGCTTATTTCACTTAGCATAATGCTCTCCCGTTCCATCCATGCTCTCAGCTAGGATAGGAGCTCCTTCTTTCTTTCTGCTGTGTAGTATTCCATTGTGATGAAAACTTTTAAAGATATATTTCTTTAGTGATTTGCAAGTATAAAATATAGTACTAACTATAGTCACATGCTGTACATTACATTCCAGAACTTATCATACCACAAATTTTGACTCAGAGCAGACGACAGACATGTACACAGTCCAAAATTACATATAAACCTTCTAAGGGAATCATGCTCATTGGTTTGTTTACCTGATCCATTCCATACATTCTGAGGAAGGAACACTCTCTACTCATACACCCAGGGTCTCCTAATCTTGCTGTTGCCTGTAGGTGATAAATTGAGGGTGCTGGCCCTGGCTGACCACTCCATTTAGCTACCCTTCCTTTCTAGAGTTTATTGCCCTCTCCTTGTGGGTATGTTGTCTTCATATTTTCCCATTGACCCCTAAGTAGGGCAGTACACACAGTGAGGCAGTCCACAGAATCTGGAATCAGACTATGGGTTCAGACCTCAGTTTAACCATTTACCCACTATGTGAGTTGGGCCATTTTCTTACTTTGTCTGTGCCTCTGTTCCCTCACCTATAAAAATGAAATTTAAAAAAAATACCAATGTGTTAGGCTTGTTGTGAAGACTAAGTGACTTAATCCATTCAAGGACTTAACATAGTGCCCAGGGGACAGTAAGTGCTCTGTCATCACTGGTCCCATGGTCCACGTTAATGTCTGACGAAACTGAGGATCTCAGAAACCTTAGACTGGAAGAAAACTTGGAAATTTAAAATCATAAACTGTAATGCATTCCATTATCAAAATTTACAACACGCATCTTTCAATTTTGAAAGATGTGACTATGTTTCACAGCGACAGTTCTGTTCTAACCCAGTAACCAGGAAAGTAGCCACATGAAGCATAACATTGACCTTTTTCTTGAATGTGGATGGATTTTAAAATACATTGTCCTTTGGATTTTAACTTTTTTTATCCTCACCTGAGGATATGTTTGAGTTTACAGGATGTACCTCAACAGGGATCACAGGACTGAACCCAAAACCTAGGCATGTGCCCTGACCAGGAATCGAAACTGCGACCTTTCAGTCTACAGGATGATGCTCCAATGAACTGAGCCACACCAGCCAAGGTCTCTTTTGGATTTTAAATGAATCATTTTAATAAAGTTAACTTCTGCTCTAGCTCATATATATACACACTTACTGAAAAAATAATATTCAGTCCTATTTTTCCTACTGTAATTGTAACAATTTTAGCAAGTGTAAAATGACTTCAAAATAAATTTTCATTCTCTTTTGGGGTTTACATTTTCAATATTTATACTAAATGCTACAAAGGTGTATTAGATGTAACAAATTCATCCATTTGTTCACTGAGCCAGTCTTTACTGAGAACCTACCATGTTCTTGTCACTGTAGCAGGAGCTGGAAATAATAAATTAAAAGATACAAACCCTGTCTTCAAGAAGCCCTCAGTCTCTGGAGGCAGACAGGCTCTCACACATAGGCTGTCACTCAGTGTGAAAAGCAGTGTGAATCTAGAAAACACAGAGCTGAAGCTGTGCCAATGAGCTGTTTTCAAGGTTACAAAATCAAGATTCGTTATTTCTTCATTGTTCACTCTGTATATACTGAGTAAATTCCAGAAATAAGTAAAGAACTGTTTATTTCTTTAAGGCAATGCACTGTAGTCCTTAGTCAAGTAGAAAATTTTATATTTTATCTTTGTTATCCATAGGTCATATTTCAATAAGGAGGGAGAGTACCCACAACCTTTGAGAGGATAATACTTGTTACCTATTCTGTAGAGTATAAGGGTGGTAATTCCTGATGGCTAGAAAATTAAACAAATGACCACTGGAAGTGACCCTAATCCCAGGAGTCAAGGAGACTTTAAGTAAATGTTACATGATCGGACTGTTGACTGCAGTTTGCCTCTTTGTTCAACGGTCATTTATCCTCTGTGGACAGCATGCATCACTCAAACCAGGATCTGAAGTTTGGAAATGCCCTTAGTTTTGTTTCTTAAACTCTCTGAGCTTTAGTTTTTCATCTTCAAAAGTCAGAATAAGAGCATCCAACTCATAGGATTAGTGTGTGGCTAAAATAAGAGAACCTGAAAAGTATTATGGTAGACAATTAATACCGGTCTCTTTCCCAGACATCTCATATTTCTGCATTATCATGTCAACATGACCCTCAATTTGCTTAGTTTTTTCTATCAATGCTTTTTTAACTGAGTGCAAAAATCACAAAATACTCAATGCATTTGTTTCAAAGACACTATCACTTCATAAAATTTTATCATTTTCAAGAACTAGTTAAATTACCTTGCAGCTTATATGCAAAAAGAGAAATACTAATTTGAGTACTACCTGGAACTCCACCTGGAACCTCAACAATAAGAAAGAAGCTCCAAATGGAATAGAGCCATTCCTCAGAGACAGTCTTTCAAAGCAGAATTGAACCACAGCAATGGGCTCTGCATTGGCAACTAGTCCCACCTCTTATTTCTTCTTTCTTTTAGTTAAATTCACTGACTAAATGAATTACTAAATGACTCAATGAATTCATTGACTAAATGTGGGCCCCAGCCGGGTAGCTCAGTGGGTTACAGCATCATCTCCACATGCCAGAGTTGTAGGTTCAATCCCCTGTCAGGGCACATACAAGAGACAACCAAAGAATGTATCACTAAGTGTAACAACAAAGTGGTGTTTCTCTCTCTCTCTCTCTAATCAATAAATAATAAATAAATGATGCATTTCTTGGGGTTACATTGGTTAATAAAATCATACAGGTGTACAATTCTATGATACATTATCTGTATGTTGCATATTGTGTGCACCACCTAAAGTCAAATCTCCTTCCACCACCGTATATTTGACCACCGTTACCAACTCCCCAACTCCCTTCCCTCTGGTAACCACTGTACTGTTCTCTGTGTGTGAGTTTTTGTTTGTTTTCCTTGTTTTTTTTTTATTTATTGCTTTAGTTTTATATCCAACATGAGTGGCATAATATGGTTCTTGATTTTCTCAAGGTCCATTTGAAATATTGCAAGTGGCAATATTTCATCTTTTCTTGTGGGCGAATAGTATTCCATTGTATATATGTACCACATCTTCTTTATCCAATCATCTATTGAGTCCCAGACTGTTGGTTGTTTCCATGTCTTGGCCACTGTGAATAAAGCTGCAATGATCATAGGGTGCTATTTCTAAGCAGTTAATTTTTTTAAGTTTTTCTGTTCTGCAGTGAGGAGGGAGGGGACGGAACTGTGGGAGTTCATCTGCTCAGCCTAAGGTATCTGGCGGTGTGGACAGCTCCCGTGCTCCACACAGAGAAACATCAGTATGCCACTCTTCAGGAATGCTGGTGGGTTAGGAGGTATGACTGGATAGAAATGCCATACTCTTTTCAATGTTTCAAACTACTGCCTTTCAAACTGTTGGGTTTCCTTTCTTTTTAAAAAATATAGATTTAATAAGTATCAAATGACAAATTCAAACAAGTTTCAGCTTATTTGGCTGAAATAAGGTATTTTCCAAACCTGCTCAGAAAAAACTAGTAAGTCTCTGTTACAAGAAAATATATTCTATCATAACCACTTACATATAAAAATCTTAGGTTTTTTTCACCATTAATATAATGTTTTTTTTAATTGGTCATATGCTTAACAGCTTGCCACACTGTGACCCTATTCTGAGTATGACAGAGAGAGGGGATATGAGACAGAGGCTCCAGCTCTCTCAGAGCTCAGCTCAAAACCTAACCAGGGAGATGAACACATGTTGACAGAAGATTCAATTAAGAAAATACAGATAACTAAATGCATGATGATTCCTTAAAACTTTATTGATTTAAATATTATGCACCATTCCTAGGGGATCACTTGCAACCTTTCTCCTTTTTACATGGGAGTTGATTACAAAGCTTGATTGTACCCCACTTGGCCAGGCACACAAACCAACAATAACAATGACAACAAATCCCCTTACTGAGTGCTTACTTTCTGCCTCGCATTCTTCAAAGCCACATGCCGTGGATGAAGCCATTCAAGACTCAGCAATACCACGTGAGCATGACTGCGACACTCTGTGTTCTAGATGAGGAGCAAAACGCATGAGGTGCTTACTCCCAGGAAGGCCCCACGAGTCCTTGAGTCCCGGAGCTATGATTTCAAGGGTGAGGCTGCAGAGGCTCCTAATTACCAGCTCACCCCTTCTAATAATATAGAGTAAGTGCCAAGAGAGATGGGCAGAGAAAAGGGGCAGCAGCTCTTGTGTCTTCAACAACTCCAACCTGGAGCTCCCAATGGTAGTTTTTGTCAAGAGCCAGAGACCACAAAGCAAACACCCAAGTGTGTCCCATAATTTGAAACACTAAATGTAAAAGACCATGCCTTTTTTATACAGTAGAAACAGTGGTATTCACTTACTCGGTGAATCAAGGTGACACAGATACTTCAGATATTTGCTGTAGCTTTCCTGCGAGATGGTCCGTGTTCCCTTATAGCCAGCAGGGGTGGCTTATCATATTGCCAGTAGGTGGCCCTTCACAAGATACCCTCAATATAGTTTAAATTTTAAAAACATATTTTCTCACTTCCTGTAAATCAATCATTACTGCTATTTGTAATTAGTGAAATATTATAAATATGTATATTTATATACGTAAATATAAATATATACTCTATTTACTTATAATAAAGGTAAAAAGAAAACAAATTCATCCTCCATTTGAATCAAATTTAGTCCTGGGAATGAGGTGGGAGAAGGCCTTTTGGCATGTCAGCCTAAGGCCTTACTCTAAGAACCAGAGTCAAATAAGGTCCAGAAATTCCTTGATTTTGGATTTTATTTCCCTGAGTTCATGGAGTTCCTGTTTGTCTGTATCTGAATTTGCTTTTCTTTTTTAACCTGTTCTTGACTATCTTCAATGATTGACTTTTTTTTTTAACAATCCTTTTTAGATGCCCATAAAAAAAGGTATCTGGAGTTGTCTGGACCTGGTTTTATTTATTTTTTTCTAAATATTCTTCTTTTTTTTTTTCTTAATTATAAGGACTGCTGAAGACCAATCTACTGCAGCTAGTATTCTTTAATGGTATATACTTATGAATGAGGTTTTGGGGTTTTTTCCTGTGATATCTATTAACTGATGAAAACTAAATATTGACAGATAGCTATTTTTCTCCATAATTTAAAAAATGGGTAGCTAGAAAAATGTACCCACAAACCCTAGTTTTAAGATGAAAGGCATAATAAGTAAATCTTCTGAATGTTTGTTGAATAGATACTCATTCACCCTATATAATTTTACCATTGACTATGATTCAATCTCTCTCCACAATTATTACAACAGTCTCCAGCTTCACCTCTTCCTCTTGCTAAAGTCTATTTCAACACTAGAGCTCGGGTGACCCTGTTACACTGTCAGATCACCAGTGCTCAGAACTCGCCCCTGGTTCCCATTCTCTCCCAGGGAAAAGCTGCAAGCCCTGCTGAGAGGTAACAAGGACTCCCAGGATCCGGATCCTCCTCGGTGCCAGCCACATTCACTGCACTGCGGCCTCCTTCAGTAGACCAGGGTTTCTCCACCTCAGCACGACTGATGTTTTGGACTTAGACGGTTCTTTATCATGGGGACTGTTCTCTGCACTGTAGCATGTCAGCAGCATCTCTGGCCTCCACCCCCTAGAAGAAAGCAGCACGCCTCCCCCAAAGTTGTCACCAAAAACTTCTCTTGACACTGCAAATGTTTCCTGAAGGCCAAAATCACCCAAGTTGACTGCCAGTCAAGCTTTCGCCACTGCCTGAAACCCTCTCCCCAGACACCCACAGGGCACCTTCACGTCTTGAGAACTTTGTTCAAAAATGAACTTTTCTGCGAAGCCTTCTATAGAAAGCCCACTTGAAAGGCAACACAGCCCCCAGGCACTACCTAACCTTGTCTCTTGCTTGATTTTCCTCCATATCATTGATCATTTTTTAATATGTTACATAGTTGTTTATTATTTTGTTTAACTGTCTTCCCCTCTAGAATGTAAATTCCATGGTGGCACTAGGTTGTGTCTATTCTGTTCAAGATTGGATTCCCAGCGTCTAGAACAGGGCCTGGGGCTCTGTAAATATTTGTTCAATAAATGAATGGTCATCTAAAGAGCTGACCATACATACCTCCTCCTTTTGCAAAGGAGTCTACTTAGTGAGGGACCCTAAGTCTTGCCTGCAAAGTTCAGATTTTTATGTAATTCTGTTCTTTTTATTTGTCTTCCTACTTGCTTCAGCATTAAGAATGCTCAAAGCCTGTTTCCCTCCTTGACCAACAATAGGCACTTGTGTCCAATTGATATGCTAATATATCATTTCCTCTTTATTTTTCTATCCATACTTCTTTTTCATCTTTTATGTATCAATTAATCTATCCATCAGTCTATCTATCTACCATCTAGCTATCATCTATCTAATCTATCTATTTAGTCTTTCTGTCCATCTAGTCTGTCTGTCTGCCTATCTATCTACAATCCACTCAGTCATTTAATATCCTGCCATGTTATATATCTCTGCAAGATGCATTAAATAATATAGGAGACATGAGACTTGGTAATACATGTTCTTGCTCAAGAAGAAAAATTTTAAATGCTAATCTCAGTTTTATTTTTTAAATTTTTTAATTTTTTAAAATTTTATTGTTCAATTACAGTTTTCTGTCTTTCTCAGTTTTAAATATCAGATATTTTGATTTTGCAAGAACTTTTATTTCTTTAAAATGTATACATCAGGAAACAAATGCTGTGGCAAATACTTGTCTCAATTTTAAGTTCAGAAAATTTTCTTTGTGAAACACTAGTAATAAAACCTGTTTTCTATGAGCAATAACATTCTTCTAATCACTCCCAAGTTACAGCATTTCTGATGAACTTGAGAGTTTTGGAAGTCCAGCACAGAAAGTGTTAGAGCTGAAACTACATTTACTTTGAATCCAATTCTTCCTGAGCCAAAAATTATTTACTATCAAACATATTACTGTTAATGCATCATAATGACAGGGATTTAGAAAATCAATGATCTGTGTTCAATTTCTTACCCCACTAATAGATACTTAGATAAGAAATATGAGCCAACAAGACCAACCAGGAAGTGCAAGGTGATAGTCCCATCGCTTCCCTCTGACAAGGCAAAGGCCCCGTCTGTGAAGGAGAATAGAGCTATTTATAGCTGCTCAACCTCCAGGCAGTTATATTATTGTACCATCAGTGATTAACATGAAGGCGACCATCAGGAAAGAGCAATAAATACAAATGCCATACTGTAATCAAATTTTGGAATGGTCTGTTCATTCTTTTTAATTTCATTGTTTCCATTAATGGAATCTATTTCCTAAAATTTGGCATTTTTAAGATTTAAATTTTCATTTGTATTCAACTTCCATTTATCTAACATATCATTGTCACAAAAATTTGGACAAACAAGTAAACATTAATTAGCTGCCTTTAAGGTGTTTTAGTTCTAAAAATAAGATGAAAATAGTTTATTACCTATAATAGATGTTTTCTTCATAGTCTAATTAAATTATTCAAAGTATGACAGAATAGTAAATATTTTGGGGAAAAAATGGTCTTGGTCATAGTTAAAAATGAATTATTTTGAGTAACAATGGTAATAATAATAATAAATATAGATAATAATAACACTAATATGTGGCATATTCCACATGTGCTGTATACCAGGGATTCAGCTAACTAGCTCGTTCAGTTGAGTGCAGATTAGTATCCTCCCCACTCTTCCCCTAAGAATCTAAGGTTCAGCAAAGTCACCAATTTGGCAAAGTAGTAAAGCCCGTCCTCCACTCCAAGTCTGTCTTAACCCTGAGCCTATGCTCCTCACCACTGTGTTGTCCCACCTCCCTAGTAACTTCCCACTAGCAACTGACAGGTACAGACCCAAAAGTCACCCACCTATGACCTTCTGTGCGAGTGCAGACTCTCAGGTGGGCACGAAGCTGGGGAAGTAGTACACGGCCCTCTCTCACTCTCCCAACCCATTCCCACTGCTGATAGCTTCCCCAACATCCCAAGCATGCATCAGGCACCTGAATCTCTTTCTTTTTGCCATTGTTTATATTTTTCTCCCTCTTCTCAAAATATTCTTCTATTTCCCCTATTTGATTCCCTCTTGGTTACAAAGCTTTCCTTACCTGTTAAAAATTCACATAATTATATCACTCCTCTGAAATTCTAAATGCCACACAAAATGGAAGCTTACTCAAATTTGTGCATGTATCAAGAATATTTTCTGATGGTTTTAAATCTATCAATTTCTTCTCTTATACAAATAATTAACAGTGGAACTGAAAATATATTTTAACTTGATGATTTCTTTTTACAGTAGAATTGAAAGAATTAAAGTATAATTAAATTATACTATAATGTTACTAAAACCTCTTAAAAACTGAGATATAGTAAGATCAAAGGATTTAACAATGGAAAAGTCTTTTACTCTCAGCAGTTATCTCATTAAAATTCTTAGAAGACATGGACAAGGCTTAAAGTTTTCTTACATACTAAATAGCTCTTCAAACAGCAATTTTATGAATTTTTAAATTGAAATGTCAAAAATACATCCTAAGTCACTGGGCAATTTTAAAAAGGAGTTGACTAAGGCTCTTTCTGAAAATCACACTAGGAAGTTCCATCAGTACAGTTTGAAATATCAGAATAGTATCTGAAAACACCTGATGACCAAGTGGCATGCTAATAGCAAGCAATTTCGAGATAAAAGGGAATGCCTCATTTCCATTTAAAAAACTCAAATTAGAAATTCCCAGAAAGTATCCTTTGGGTTACAATAAAAGTCAGTTCCTGTAAGTTGATACTATTATGATTCTTTAGCTTTTGTAGTAAAAATAAAGATTCCTGAACTCTTTTTTACATTATGCCATTAAGAATTGATTTTTTTCAGACTCTCATGCTATTTCTACATAATGACCCCTTGTTGTAGATCTGTCTTGATTCAAATCTTGGATTTATACACATTTTGTGATGTATGCTGACTAATGGGATAACAATCTTTGGGCCCGAGGTCCTGCAAAAGGTGGCTGGTTGCATGTGAAGAAATGACCCATCTGTCCTCCAGAGAAGACAGAAAGACCGCTTGTGCCTGGGGGCCAGACCGAGCCCTCTCCCCCACTGACACACAGGCTACATTTTACCTGTGAGCTACCATATGGTGCAGCAATGCCTCTTGTGGGCATCTAACTGAAAAATTTGTATGCACTAGTTCATGAAGTGTTTTTACCCCAATAAATTCGATTAAAAAAAAGAGTTCCCAGAACCCACAGCTCAGAGAAAATGAGCAATCTTAGTAAAACACAGCATGAAGCTTGTCTTTCAGCAGCACCTGGCCTTTCTTTGCATAAACGCTGGGCACACAGAGCAGCCTACGTGCGACTCTAGAGGGAGAATTTATACAACGTAAACACAGAAAACGCACATGTACGGCTATCAGCCTAATTCAGAAACAGAAAGCCATTTTAAATGGGTAAGATGTCCAGCTTCCTTAAACTGCCTAAAACAAACCTAGGTCTAACCACTGGGATGAGATATTCAACCTCTACCTATGTTGTTTAATTTTCACTGGGAAACAGAAATACTGTGAAACATTTGTTCTTGCTGTGACACCTGCCCTCTGGTGCCATTCTGTGGCAGGTGCTAAGTGTTTGTTTTGGGGTGTGCCAGGAATTGCACTGGGTGAAAGGAATTGAAGACGAAGAGATGTGGTCTGCACCTTCACGAGTGACAGCCTAGCTGGGGAGGTGAGCAGAGCACAGAGAGAATCTCTAGATTATAAATCTGAACCAAGAGCTAGGGAAAGACAGAGGGGGAGAGTCAGGTGGACATCACAGATGAGGGCCATATGAGCTGAGAGGCAGGAAAGGGGCAAAGGGTGAGGAAAGCAGTGGTGGCCACAGAGCATGAATGTGCCGGTTGTTGCAGGTGTGCCTGCAGTCAGTTCACAAGGCAGCCTGATGCAAATTAGAAAAAAAGATGTCCCCGCTGGATAGATACAACCTCATGAAAAGACTTCTTGTTCAATGCGGTAAACAAGCAGAATCCTGTCTTCAGGATAATCTAGAAAACCTGGAGAATTATGTACAGTAAGTCCTCACTGAATGTTGACAATAGGTTCTTAGAACTGCAATGAAACAACATATAATGAAACCAGCTTTTACCACAGGCTCACTGATATAAATGAGAGTTAAGTTCCTACAGCCTCTCATCAACACTGTAATGAAACGACATTGGACGAAATGGCTCATACAAGGACCTGCTGTAGGAGGAGTGAGAGACACGTGGTTGGCCACGAAGGTTGCGAAGAGTCTTACACGCAGTGCTGAGGAGTCTGAACCAGACTGCAGGGAGTGGGAAATCAACTGAGCTTTATGGTTCAGAAGTGACCCGATCAAAGGCATGTTTGTGAAAGGTAATTCTCTTGGCTTCATGGGGAACAGATTAGAAGTCGGGGGGAATGAGGTGAGAAAGCCCAGTGAGTGGCATTGCTGCAACCCAGTTGTGCAATGATCAAGACCTAGATCACAGCAGTGGATCCAGTGGCCCCCACTGAGTAGAAAAAGAATGGGATAAGTGAAACCAAAGAGGCTGCAACAGGGACAAAGTACAGAGTTAATAAGAAATGGAAGCTCAGTGGTTGTCATGAGAGTTTAAGATTCCAAAGGTGCTTTCATGCGTGTGCTGAGTTCAAGATGGAGAACACTTAGGCTGGAATTTATGATTGGTCGTTGTCCTGCATGAGAGCAAGGGGGTACTGTAATAAGACGATTTGCAGTCATAAACCAAAGTCTTCAGTGGACACTGGCTAGTGACAGGAATATTGGACACTGATGATAAAGGAATGATAAACACAGCTGGAGGGGAAGAATCATGGGAAATCCAGGCTTTGGAGAGACTAGTGTATACAAACCCCAATATGCCCCATAGTGACGGACAACAGATCGAATTTGATATTTCTGGTGTCCTCTCTCTAATCTGCAAAATGTGATTAATGATATCTTTTTCAAAGGTTGACAGAAACTAGTGGTAGGCCAAACACGGCCCCTGGGCCAGATCCAGCCAGCTGTCCAGGTGCACGGGACCCAGCTGCACCCATTGTTTTTGTGTGGTCTGTGGCTGTGCTCACACTACAACAGCACAGCTGAGTGGTTGTGACAGTAACCTTACAGCCCACAGAGCTGGAAATATTTACTACCTGGATTATAGAAAACATTTGCTGACCTCTGTTGTAAAGGGTCAATATGAAAACCCCCAAGTTCAATGGATGTTACACAGCAGATGCTCAATATAAATTCTTCCCCTCCTGCTCTTTTAGGAAGGCCATACTATCCCTTATAGAAAGGACAAGAAAATGTGCCTCTTATTTCATTACTCTGAACTGCAGAAAACAAGTTCATTGCTTCCAGGTTGTGAAGGAAGCACTCTTGCTTGACAAGAACTCTCAGAATCAGAAAACAGAGTGAGAACACTCTGATGATGTTAGGAAGTTATGTCTATACCTCACTGAGGACTTTGAAAACAGAAGCTAATATAGCCTTGTGAAAAGCATCTGTTACTGTATCAGGTATCAATTAACCACAGTCTCTTTCCCAGAGTCAAATTTCTGCTCAAAACAGAAGGCTCTGGAGAGAATGGCAACTATTATGAGGGACTGGAAAGCAGAACCGTCTTAATTGTCACAGCCAGAGCTCATGGATTAAAGGAGAGCTGACAGTGGGTAAAGAATCAGATGTTTTCAAATGGAAGGGAAAAGTACTAGTTAGATACTGATTTTAGAGTGTAGAATAAAAAAGTCTACCCACTCTTAGACTCTAACGCTTTGGGATAAAGAAAAGCAAATGGCTGTTCATAAGTTAAAGATAAAATAAAATCCAATTTTTAGGTTATTTACCTTCTCTGATTTGGACTCTTCGCTATATTCAATTTCACTGAAATTCAAATAGATATCATCTCATGAAAATTTTTAGAACCAGGCTAAAAACAAATGTGAAATCCAGTTGGAGCCAAAGAAATTCAATGGACAATCAATAGTTGTTCATATATAGCATGATAACTATAGGTAGTAATGCTGTATTGCATATTTAAAAGTTGCTAAAAGGCTAGCTCTTGAAAGTTCTCAAAATAAGAAAAAAAAGTTTTATAACTATATATGGTGATGGATATTAACTAGACTTATGGTGATCATTTTGCAATATATACAAATACTGAATCATTATGTTGTACACCTGAAAGTAATGTAAGGTTGTAGCTCAGTTATACCTTAAAAAAAAAAAAAAAACCCAACACAAGTTGTTCAATGAAGTGTAACCAAAACATCCCCTGATGGGGAAGGCTCTTGAGGGGACAGGAGGGCTGTATGTGAAGCGGGACAGGGTTTCTTTTGCATCCTCTTGGAGGGCTGACCCAGGTGAAGGAGTTGAGAAGCAGATGTGGAGAGAAGAAGAGGAGGTGGGCCTCCTCACACAGACAAAAATGAAAAGAAGAGCTTGAAGAAGTAAAGAAGTATTTCTTCATTTGGGCTGAGTTAGAACAAGAAAGGCATTTTCCAAGTACCCACCGGTATCAGTATGGTACCCCGTATAACCTTTTCTACACTAAAAGTATTCCATGAGGCCACCCCAACACAGCTAGGATGGCACATCTGATAAACAGCAGAGCCCTGTCATCTAACCTCCAGACTCAACTTTAGATGTGTGCATCAAAGTTCAAGCAGGGAAGACAAGTTTGTCAACTCAATGGCATATGTCAGATAAATACAAACCCAAAACAATTTTTTAAAGATTTTATTTATTTATTTTTAGAGAGAGGGGAAGGGAGGGAAAAAGAAAGGGAGAGAAATTTCAATGTGTGCTTGCCACTTGAGCTTCCCCTACTGGAAACCTGGCCCACAACTCAGGCATGTGCCCTAACTGGGAATCGAACCAGTGACCCTTTGGTTCTCAGGCCAGGACTCAATCCACTGCACTGCACCAGCCAGGGCCCAAAACAATTTTTTTTGTTTCCTTCCTTAAGCACATATATTGTTCAAATATACCTATCAATTTGCTAACCTTTAAGTTACCCCATGCATAATCTATATGCAAAACTTTGAAAACAAGTGTGTGTAATTAGCACTTAGTAAACACTCCACACAACTTAAAATCAGGTTAGGCTAACACTGCTGGATGGCCAGCTAGGCTTACTCACTATCAAAGTCAATAATTCCTACTGACCAACCCTGCACTATATAGAATTCAGATTGATGCCTCAGGACATTACAGATTATTGAATGTCAAGAAACTCTGGGGTTATTCTCAAATACAATAAAACCACCAATGCTAAATCAATGCACAAACCAAAACATCTATTGTAATCTAAGGTTACTTCATGAATTGTATATTAGTCGGTGGGGTTTTTTCCTATGTAATCATGCTTTGATCAAAGAGGAATTTTTACTCCAGTCATTCTTTTAGCATCAACTTTGTTAATTATTTTGAAAGTGTCTTTCTTCCTCAGAATGGCCAATTCACAAGGATATACAAATTGACTCCCTATGTTAAAGAAGACTCTTACCTTGTGTCAGTTAGCAAAGTTTACTAAAGTTAGCAGAGAGGTAAATTTTTCCATTCATGAATACATCTTTGTTATGAATTTCAACTTCATTTTACATCGTACGATTGTTGTTTTTAATTAAAATTATTCAAAAAATTTTGCAGAAAATAAAGTATTCCCCAGTATTACTATGACAATATAAAATATATTTCTTCTAGTTCTAATTTTTGCTTTGAATCCTTCTACTGTTATTTTATTTGAATTATTAGTGTAAATATTTTTAGTGAGTTGCCTGTTTTGAAACAAAGTAAAAGTGTACAAGAATAAAAAATAAATGGAATGCCCAAAGCTTTTTTTTTTTATCCTCACCTGAGTGAGCACATTTTTTTATTGCTTTTAGTGAGAGAGGAACGGGTAGAAACACCAATGTAAGAGAAATATAGATTGGTTGCCTCCCAAAACACCCAGACTGTGGATACTACATGCCTGGACCAGGGATTGAACCTGTAACCATTAGATTACAAGACAATGCTCCAATCAGCTAAGCCAGACCAGCCAGGGTGAGAATGTCCAAAGCTTTTTATTCTTGATGATTTGATGCATGTAATATGTATCATTCAATATTCAGTATTTTATATGTAATATTTAATACTCTATAAAATTGGCTAATTTGACATTCCATAACAAATAATTTTATATTAACATGTTCTCTGGGAAGATATTATTTCATTTCATTCTATATATCAAGTATTTCTGTAAAATATAAAAGCACTAGTAAAAGGAAAAAGATCAGTGGCATTCAAAATAGCATCTTCTCAAGTTCAGTTCCAAAGCAACTAACTGCTATTCCTATACCACATTACAATGCTAGCTGACAGAGGGTGTCCTGGTACTCTCTAACATGTTGGGGGAAAGTTAAAGAGTAACAATATAAATAAATATGGATAAGGCCACGATGAACCATCTTCCTGAATAATCAAAGCAGTTAGAAGACTGTACTTTCATGCAATCATTAGATGAAATTTACAGGACAAAGTTCTATTCAACAACATAAATTTGTCAAAGTCAATAATATTGAGACATTACCAAGGTCAAGGCATATGCATCATGGGAATTTTCTTATAAACTCTTAGAATTCAGAAAGTATTTGGTTTTCTTTTTTTTTAAATGGGAAATAATGATAAGAACACTTATAAATCTAAAATATTATTCAAACCCTTCTAGAGTTTTCCAAAGTAGAGTGTGTTAAATATTGTGACCATTTCTTCATAATACTTATGCTTACCTAAAATAATACATCATTCACTTTAACAAGTTTCTCACTTGAAATAAAGAAAACAAATCTGTTAATAACCCAAGCAGTGTACATGGATTTTCATAACCAGAATATTTCAATACTGTCCATGTACTCTGTTTTGTGGTAACACTAGATAACAGAAAGAACTCCTTAGTTTATTACTTTGAAAATGATCTAAAAATCAAGCTTTAAAAAAGAATCTGAATGTCTTCTTTTAATATTAATGAAAAGCAAAGATTTTTCAACAGAGATGGAAAAATCGCTTGAAAATTAAGACTAGCCCTTTCAAATGTAACCAAAAAGCAAAGAGGAAATAAAAAGTGCATGATTATTGGATAGATTCTTTTTTTTTTTTTCACATGTAAGGTGATCATATAGCTTATTGTCCAAAGTGGGACACTTTCTAAGACCAAAAGGAGATACTGTTAATAATTAGCCTGGGACAAAAGGCATTAACCAGGGCACCTTCAGTAAAATCAGGAGGTATGGCACCCTACGTAATGGGACGTGCTAGGTGAGCTTTTCATCAGTTTCTTCCTCTTTCCTCACCTTTCTCTCCCTGATCACACGAGGCCAAGTGCACAAAGTGGTGCATTTTCAGGACGCCTTTCAGGGAAAGCAGAGCAGCATGGATCTAGAAAGAGGATCACAGGAGCTAAAGAACAGAATATTTGAGGCATTTTAATCAAAACCCAATGTTTTCTATCTTATCAGTTTTACTTTTTATACTTACTTTCTTCCAGGCTTTCAAACAGTTAGTTGCATAAATTATATATTTTAGAAAGGAAAAAAACATCTCCAAGCTAAATAAATCTCCACAGACTGGCCCAGTCCTTTTACACTACGCACTGTGAGCACCTCTGGACTATTAAGCCAACCATGTTTCATGTTATGGGAAGAGCACAAACAACTGAATCTGTACAGCTGGGCTGTAGAAAGGTAGGAGTGTTGGGAAATGCCCTGCCTCATTTCAGAAGCTGTAAACCCCCATTGCTAAGGCAGAGTCAGAGACCTTGGGACCATAAGCCACTAAGGAGACAAAGCTTATCTCCCTGGCAGGGGTGCTGCCTCTGCGCACTTTACTTTACCCTGCTTGGCCCCGAGCCTCACCAGTTAGCCAATGACAGGTAAGATTCCTCAAGGGAGGGATGCCCTAAGACAGGCATGGTCACGAAGAGGCCCCCAGAGAAGGACTTGGGGGGCTAAAGAAAAAGGGGGTGATGGACCCTCACCCCTCAGCTTTGACATAGCCTAAGTCCTCATTCTGTCTCCAAGAAGTCTCCTAATCTCTTGGCTGCCTTACTTTCCCTGCCTGACTTAAGCCTGAAACAATGACAGAGGGCGGTGAAGTCCTGTGCTGGAAAGGGCGGATTCCCTGGGGTGATCAGGCCTAAGAAAGAATACATAACACCCTGTGAAACCTGCTTTGCTAAGAATGTCCTCAGTTTTCTGATAAGGGTCATGAAATGAGTTTGTTTCCCAAAGTTTTATAGCCCTTAAGCTAACTGACCCTGGCTCAGAATAAGCCCTCAGAGTTCTTTGTATATTATCTATTGTTTGATCCTTACTGCCTGACAATGATTGATGAGCTTTACCTGTATTCCTATGCAAATTGAACCCAATAAAAGCCCATTGAGGAAAAGGCTCTTGGCCCTTCTCCTTTGAGAGGTCAGCCACCTTTCTTCCCCAAGCAGATCACATCTTGGTAGACTTATTCTCATCAATGGCACACTCGGGGTGGGGGTGGGGGGCCTGTAGGCGGAGCCCCCCACAAAGGAGCAAGAAGGAAAAACAGTAAACAGCACAGAAACAGCATGACTGGCACACAAACTGGGCCTCTGGCAGTCCTAGACAAGAGCTGGGGTACTGCTCAGCCCAGAGGTGCCTTGAGAGAGGGAGATCTCGATGAGCACTCATCACTGTATGGGCTCATTTTGGGGAGCCCATTTATGGTTTTATGGCTACCATTATTGTTTATCACTAAGAAAGTCATCAGAAAGCTAAACTGGGCAGCATCGTTAGCTCCCCAGTGTGTATATAGATGCACAACCTGAAAGTTCTGTTCTTGAACTAAAAGAAAATAACTGAGGGCTCTGTTGCAATACCTTTCTTTTTTCACTCAAAGCATTAGAATAACTGATCCACTAACTATAAATAGAATGGGAATGTTCTGCATTCTTTTCCTGTTGGTGAGCACACAGGAGCTCTTGTTTTATTTGGATTCATTTTCATTTTACTATTTCGGGGACTTGTAAGGCACACACTCTAATTTAGTTAGAAGAGGGAGTGTGGTTCTCAGTTGGGCACCCAAGCAGGCACCATGACCTGGGAAACTCACAACATTGACCTCTGGCTCTCAGAAGGCTGGAGTTCCAGGGACAGAGTCTGTACATCTGCCACCACCAGCTTCCCTCTTGATCCAAAGATGACTAGGGTCTCCAACCCTTAGTCATCTTCCCATGCTTGCTTTTGGTACTGCACTGCACTGTGCCAGCAGTGATGAACATGCGGGTGTGTGGAGGTGATGAGCCAGAGATATGAAACCCAGTCATTCCTCCTCTCCACTCTATGCATTTTCCATAGAATGTTCTTGCCAAGGAAAGTAAACTGGTTCTTGTGGCTGAAAAAAATCTTAGATATTACAATAGTCGGAAGCCCTCCAAACTCTACCCCACCTGACAAAATCTTATTCCTTAGTATTTAGTTTCTCTCTTTAGGGAGAATTTAAGTTTAACTCAATTTTTCTTCTTAGGGAGCCATTAATAAATAACGGTTGAGAAGTAATTCTCTATCAATCTTTGTCCCATTCCTGAGCAAGGGAGGGAATAGGGAGGGATGGAGGAAGAGAGAATGGGGAAAAATGTAAGAATTGGAGTCCTTAGGTAAATAAGCAGTAGCTGTGGGTAAATAGGGAGACTGGGGAGAGGGAAGCAGATAATAAACAATTCCCCCCACTGAGCCCTGGCCCCTGGCCCACGGGTACTGGGTGGCCTTCACTGTACTGGTTCAGATGAACAGAAACGTCTTTCTGCAGATTTTTGCCTCATATGGTGCTTATCCAATAAGAGCTGCTTGCAGTCTAGCTTCCTGATCTGACACTTGGCATGGGCCTCTTAGCTGGCACTGTCCTGAACATCAAGGCCATTTATGTGCCCATGTTCCTAACTGGGTTTGCTTGAAGACCCAGCTGACTTCCTTTGTTCTCGACCTTCTTCAGAGATCCACAGTGAGGGTGCCGTACGATACGGAGGAGTCCAGTTCCTTTCAGTTCCCAGGTGGCTGTGCCCCTCCTGGTGATTGTGTCCACACGGGCTGATCATACTGCATGCCATGGGGCCCAGCCTCTCACATGCTATCAAACACCTGGTGGACTGACATCTCTGCGGGCAATACTCAAAGACAAACAGCTACTGCCATTCCTTTGGGCAGAGGCCAAAGGAAAGAGAGAAAAATGTTTCCAATCCAGAAGCTGACTAAATTGCCCAGGGCTGGAAGATGTACCGAATCGAGTCAAATTCTAGCTCACTGCCTAGGAAACTGGCAGCTGGGTAAGCCCATCTCCTGCCCTTGCACTTTCCCGGGAAAGGCACACCAGAGCCAGCAATGCCACGTCATGGTAACCCAGAAACCCGTGCCAGTCAGGTTTAAACTCTGCACATTACCTCTACGTGAGGGCATACATACAGAACATACACAGTCACACAAGGTTGAGGACCAAAGTCTGTTTATCACACAGACATAAACTCGTGTCACATCACCAGATCATACCAAACCACAGACAATTATAAAATAACAATTCCTATTGCAGCCCTGTCATTATTTTTTTTAAAGTAGATTTCATGGTATTTTGTGTATGTAAAAATGTTATTTTGTTAAATATAGACATTTCAAATATACCAAACTTTATACTCTGTTTTGGCATTTTTTCAGTTACTAATATACCAGAAAGTTCAATCAATAGAAGTGACATCAAGAAGCATGTTCTCTAAGAGCCAAATTGTTATTGTCAAGATCACACCCAAAGACAAAGGATGACAGACCAATGAGCCTTGCAGTAACTTTGGGTATCACAGTGGATGCACACAGCATGGCTGAAGAATTATTACTTAATTGATTACTGAGTATTCATTCCATAATAATGAAATTTTTCTTTCTATGCAAAGGATTTAGCAAGTAATCTCATAACTTTTATACTTTATTACAGAGATATTATAGATGAATTATAAAATACAGAAAAGCCAAAGAGAAAAAGCAACAAATATTTTCAAGGATATAAAATCCCTGTTCAAGCTAAAAGAATATTTTTTAAATTCTGGAGAGAACGGAGTGTCTTTCTACATGTATATGTTAATGTCTGCAGTGCACAGAGAGCATTCTATGTATGTTCCAGTGAACTACCAAACTGAATGAGTCATAACTGCAAAGGCAAAATAAACAATATTCTCCTCCAATGATCTTACATTCTAAGTGGGTTAAGCAAACACAGAGATTACGAGCATTCCAGCACAAGAGCTTTACGGTGTAGGATCCTGATGTGCCCACAATATTAATAGTGAGGGCTAGAGTACCATCCCACTGCAGCTCTCACAAAGCAATTGTCCCAACTGTTCCTAAATTGTAAAAAGAATACTCACACAAACCTAGCGTTAGCTCCCCCATCACCAAGAATTTTTCTGAAGAAATACCAAGTTATAGGACTTGAGAGAGTACAGGAAATGGTAGTAGATCATAGAAGGCACCATACAGAGCTGTTTATAAAAGGTTCCAAACCTCAGACAAGTGAACAGTGCTTTCACTAAACTACTATATAATCAAATGTAAATAATTTCCATAATAATCCACCATTCAAACAGAAAGAAAAATTCAGATTCTCAAGTAAACACAGACAAATCCTGCAAGAAAATTCAGTAAAGGCTCTAATTATGTTAGCAAACATTTGCTTATGTCAATTAATAATTTGGAAACAAATTTATTATTTATGTAACTACATAAAATTTTCCAACCCAGTATCCTTAACTGCTGGGTATAGTTTGTAGGTAGATATTTGTGCATACATAATTTGAAGGCAATTTAAATCATCTGTCTGATGCATAGGGGTATATAATGATTATTGTAACAATGTGTTATCAACATTATCTTCTTAGATATCGAGAGATAGAGGCTTCTTCTAAAACTTCTAGATTAAATGAACTCCCTCATCTGGGAAATCAAGTTATTGACCCTAGTCTATCCTTATTAGAAATTCTTCAGAAAAAATATGTATATGTTTTAAATTTTTTCTCTAATAGAACTTAATTTTAGATATATGTTAACAATGCTGTTATAGACAAATAAACCACATTAACCTTTCCAGTTTTGTTTGATTTAGCTAACTCCCTCTGGAACACTTGGTGGAACAATAATATATTCCTCATCTGCCTAATGGCTTGAGAGAATTAATTTAACACCCAAAATATTCCTTTAAATCCAGAGCTTATCTCATTCATCTTCAAAATTCACTCCATATTTTTAGGAGTAACTCAAATATACAACTAAACACTTGACATTGGAACAAGCAGTGACCTTCAAACCAAACCCCACAGACGTACCACATCTATTTCTTTCTTACAGCAAAACACAAGGAAACAAATTATTCATAGCTACAAAAAGACCTGATTAAAATATTTCATTTGCTGAAAAATGTGCATTTCCTCATTTGGTATAACAGAAATACAGTTTATTTCATTTAGCTCTATGTCCTGGCTGGAAAGCAAAATGTCTTTAGAACTCAACGAGATGCAAAATCAGATGTGTCAAACAAGAACTTTTATGATCATCTTTTTCCATTACTTGTATGTCCCAGCTTATCATGCGAAATCTTAATTTCTAGCCAAAGGTACATATGGCATATTATAGTTCTATAATCTTTACTGTTTATAAGAATGATTAAGTGAAGGAACCATTATTTAAAGAATTCATATGACACTCTCGTTATATTCCCTTTTCATATAATATACACAAAATATCAATACTACATTTCTCAGCTAACAATGACTCTTTTTTCTTTTTCTAATAATTTGTATTGCAATGTAGAACTAAATGTATGGGATGAAAACTCAGTTTGAGCTAACTCCCAAAGCTCCAAATAAAGTTAGATAAACAGTATCAGGCAGTTGAATTAAATACTGAAATTACCAGCAAAACAATTTACTCTGAGATTTGGATATACGCAGGCCAAATGGAAACATATGAATTTAACACCTTCATTGTAGGCAAACACTTTATGAACTCTGAGATACCATAATACGTCAACTGTGGAAACAACCTTACCCCAACAGTCAGAAACATTGTCAGAGCAGTCCTCCCAAGGAGAGGTCACTGGGAGCGTCTGGACATTGACTCACACCCTAGCCAGCTCAATAAGGCCATCCCTTGCTCCTGTGAGGGGCTGCCAGCCCTCTGAGCTACAGGACCCTCGCCCTCCCTGCATCTCTAGAGAACCAAGCCAGGAGGCACCTCCTCCACTTTCAAGGACAACACCTTGCCTTTACTCAGGGTGAGGCCCAGGCCCCCACCCTCTGCAAGACTCCATGCCTGATGGATATGAGCTGGTAACTTCTCTGGCTCCAAGTTATCAACACACAGTGGGGGAAACCAGACTCCCCCACACTCAGTTGCCCAGACCTGTTCCTACATAATAATATGTATGAAAGACTAATGCCATTTGATGACATTACACAGGCAGAATAACTCTATGTGACTAAAGATTTTGGAAAGAATCTTTCCCTGTCTCTGTAGCCATCATTTTGTTCTGTCTTACCAAAACATCTTCAGTGAGGATCATACCCTCTGGAATGCAGGCAATGCCTTTCCTGACCACGCACAGGAAAGCAACGCCACGCTGTTCTTACCTTTGCAGCCACCGAGGAGTTGGGTTTCTCCAGCAAGTCCCATAGCTTCTTCCTTTTCTCAGGGCAGCAGGTGTTATCGAACTCTTCTCCCTCCCGCTCTCGCATGGTCTCTGCCTCGCGCCTCAGTTCTTCGTTCATTTGCTCTTTCTTTTGGTGATACCTGGCTTGGCAACAGGACTCTAGGTAGATCTCATCAATACCCCAGTAATCAAGCTCCTGACCGAAAGACAGAGCACACATTTCTTCCATCATGTGGAGTTTCCCTGTCCGGTAGAAATTTAAAATGGAAGTGAAGGCGCCTGGATGCCGATCAAAGAAATACTCATTTTCGTTCAGATTGTAGTCATCGCACACCTCCAGGAGGCTCTCGTGCGTGTTGCAGTCTCGCAGCTTCCCCAAGCGGGTCCTGGGCAGACGGTCCAACGTTCTCCACAGGACCTCATGGTTCAGGCCCCCCACGTTGATTTTAACTCTCCGCGAGCACGTTTTGCTCCGAATGATGTCCACAGGTTCTGGTGGAAGAGACAGTGTTGACCTTGAAGCCTTCCTGTTTAAGCCGGGGGGAGCCTTTTCTGCCATTTTGAACTGAACACAGCAGCGGAGCCAGCGTCTTCCACAGAAGGAGCCGCGGGAAGGTCAGAGAAAGTGACATCCCTCTGAGGCAGGCATTTCCACCGCCACACTGGTAAAAAACAACCACCATTTAGTTACTCGCGATTTTCCTAAAGCATTTCCTCTTCTGTGTGGTCACTCTGTTATTTATGCACAACCAGGAGGTATAATATTAATATTGTGCATTTATGGGGATCTAAATCTTTGTTTTAAGATACAAGACAGAAGGAAAAGACTACACAAGGCACTATGCAGAACAGGCTGTGCATTCAATTTAATGAACCTATAGGTTGACAATTCCCAAATTTGTCCCCAGAGACCCCTTTCTCAAGCTCTATACTGAAATATCCATGTGCTGATCACCTCTTCCTAGATAAACCAGATACTTTAAACTAAACTGACCACATCTCCAACTGGCTACACCAGTTTCTGTTCCTTCTTCACCACAGATATGGCCCTCTGCATCCCCATGTCCAACCACCCAAGATAAAACTCTGAGAAATCCTGACCCATCCATTCATCCACATCCAAATCAGCAACAGGTGTAACTAACTGTATCTCCTAAATGTGTAAGCCCTCCACCACCACTGCCCAGTTCCTGTTACCCTTGAACCATGATGCTGATTCAGACTCTCAGCATCTCTCAACCTGCATTTTTACATCAGCCTCTGAACTGGATCCCAAACCCAGGTTCTGTCTATCTAAAGTCCATTGTCCACACAGCTACTAGAGTGATTCTTTAAGATACAAACTTGATCTTGCCATGCTTTAAATCCTGCAAAGGCTCATCATTACTGGCAGTGCAAAGTCTACTTAGCCCTATTAGATCAGGCCTACCTCTCCACTCTCCCTCTTATCTTCCCTCGTCACTATATGCCAGTCACCCCAGACTACACATGATTCTGTCTCCAACTCCTGACCTCTCTTTATGACAATCTGTTGCTTGTTCTTCCAGACTCAAATCAGACATCGCCTCCTCCAGAAAGCTCTCCATGATATCCCTCCACTAGAAACTCTCTGTGAATGTCTCTTCTATTTCATCATACCACTGCAATAACCCCTTTCCCACATGATGCTGGGTGTTCTTAAAGACAAAGAGTATCCTTCTCTCTTATTATACCCTTATCACTGAGCATAGTGCTTACAGATTTTGAGGGTTTAATAAAACTTAATGAATCCATTCTTTGTTTTCCAGAATGCAGCTGACAAAAGATCTAATGTATATAGCCAGGAAAACACATAAATGGAATTATTTGGATAACTTGCGTAAAAACCATCTATGTTCATATGTCTGTGTGGATATAGGATGTCAGCATGCATGTGTGTGTGTGTGTGTGTGTGTATTTTGCTCCAAAGTTTTTTTCACCTTGTACCAATTCTTTAAGGCATTACTGCTCTAATGTTCTCTCTTGTTGGTCCAGTGTTCCTTATTCTGATCTACAGCAGCAAGAATCTTCTTTCATGGTCTTCCCCTATATATAGGTTTTTGAAGAAATTCACAGAGCTTCAAGCAATTCATCCAAAATACCACTTTTAATGAAAACACAATGTTTCACAAAGTCAATGGCTTATACCAAAGGGAAAAAGTTTTTAGATTTCAGAGTTCCTTATAATTAGAACTCTCTTTTAAGATACATACCAATTTCTGCATGCTTCTGGTTTCTCCACTCCTATAAGTTAAAATTATTTCTCCATCTGGAAACCAAGTATCTTTTCAAATGAGTGTAAGTCAAATTTATGAGAAAAATATAGATGGACTATATAAGAAGTACTCCAAATATGGTCAATAAATATACTTGAATTGGGA
Source organism: Desmodus rotundus (assembly GCF_022682495.2). Taxonomy (NCBI): domain Eukaryota; kingdom Metazoa; phylum Chordata; class Mammalia; order Chiroptera; family Phyllostomidae; genus Desmodus; species Desmodus rotundus. The sequence goes on along the minus strand of NC_071394.1, from coordinate 53,727,742 downwards.
GTTTTTTCAACTAAATAGTTGCAGAAATATTTTAAGCATATACATTCATAGTTTATTGCAGAGATGCCTATTTTTACAAAATAGAATTACAATGACTGAGCAACTTAAATTCTCTGAACCTCAATTTCTAAATCTAGAAAATGAGGATAATAGTATCTACTTCACAGGCAATATTATGACAATTAAATGAGATAGTTTATGTGCAGTGCTCACCACACAGAGGTATATCAGAGTAGAATAAGAAAATTCTTTGTCCTTTAAGTTTGGTTTCTAATCACTGGCAGAAAACTGAGATTAAAAGCGATACTAGTATCTAGTCAATAAACACTAGCCTTACATTTTTCCTTATGCAGATGTTCTGTCTTCTCAAGTGGATTATAAACTGAGGCCAAGAACAGTTGTTCCCACCTTTTCTTTGCTGAGCACTGTACCTTCACATAATAGGCACCTCACATCATGCATCTCTGAAGCCCCTGATCCCCATGTATTCAGGCGACAATGCAGTATATATATTAAAACAAAATTAAGCAGCGATATTAGGGTCAGGCAAAACTGATGAAAATATTAGAGAGGTGGCAATTCCAGTGATGAATCTGAATATCTCTTTGCCATTAAATTACTTGGTTGTAGGTGCCAATAACATCTCAGCAATCCCTGCAAATTATGTGAACAGTCTCTGTGACCTGTAAGCAAGAAGGCCAATCCATTTTAACTTGGCTACAAATAAACATAAAATGAATTTACTCTTTAAGGAATATCACATCTTATACTAATGTAAAGAACATCAATGGCTTTTGAATTGATTATATTATCCGATGAGAGCTTTTCCAGAAAAAGTGAGAACAAACTCCAATGTTATACAAACACCTCATGTCTGTGCTCAAGGGCTTAGTGTGACTTGCTTTCCTGTAAGTCATTACTAAAAGTATAAATGCTACATCATAGTCACCAGTAGGTCACCCTTTCTCTTAAATAATTTCACACTCATGACTTATAGTGAATTTTCCTTTCTGTAGAGTGTGTGTTTCAAGAGAGGAGAGGTCATAAGAGTTAAATTTCAAAATATCTTCTTTACTGATCAAGAACTTTCTATTATAAGAAATCCAGTGTTGATTACAAATCCCACAATAAAAGACAGACTGAAATTCAATGTCCTTTCTACAAAGCAAGGGTAGAGAAACTCAGAATAAGAGAATGTGGCCTGTTGACTTGATTTTCCTAAAACGTAATGATGATGTGTTCTGATTATTGTAGCTAAAATTTTTTTATTCTCCCTTGGCTCCCTTGGCAGAATGTTCTGCTTGTTACCTGATAAGAAGTGGAGACTCAAAGGCATAAGTTCTTGAGCAGTTGAAGAGCTGTGAACACAGCATAAGCCCAGATCAGTAGTAGCTTTGAAACTCACTGGGCCTTTCTGCCTGCCTGCCTGCCTGCCTGTCATTATTCTCCCTTCTCTCTCTTCTGTGGTTTTTCCTCCCACTTTACCCTGTCTCTATTTCCTCACACACTGCTATCTTTCTTCCATTCCTCTCCCTCTCTTCTTATCCTGTTCCCTAGATCTTTCTATCCTCACAGCCCCTTAACCAACCACAAAACCAAACTCTATATGTTCAGACTTGTACATACTTCATAAAGTTCTCTATATCCTTGTCATGAAAACCTCCCGAGCTGAAAATACCATGTCTCTCTCCAGAAAAAGAGAAAAACATCTAAACTGAGTTGTTTTTTCATGAGTGGTTGTATGAGATCACAAAAGGGAGCTCTGCTCTGAGGCTCAGGACCCTGGATCCAGGTGGACAGACCTCTGCCTCCCTGTCTCTTTTGTGATTGACCTTCACTTCCCTCGCCTATTAAACGACGGCATTTCCATGCCCGCAATCCTTTGCTTTGCTATGACACTTGCTGAATTCTTTCCTTCCTATGATTCTGTGACCTTCCCTACCCTGTCCACCAATCACCATCCTCATTTAGATAGAAATAAACATCATGCTATCTCAGAGTACGTGAAAACGTTCTTTCATGTCTAGTTTCTTAAGAAAAGGTGGTTTTCATATTTCATTTTGAGAGCCCTTTGACATTTATCAGGGCTTGAAACATACTACCTTCAAAGCATCATAAAAGTTTCATTTATTTTACTTAGTGTTTAGTTGCTTTTCTATATTTTAACTTTTCATTTTTAATATATGTTCTTTCTGTCATACTAATTTTACTTCTAACAACAAATCTGTCAGCTCCTTCTGGGTTAGGTGTCATGATGTGCCATTTTTAAGAGCTTGAAAAATTTATGTTTTTAATTTTAGTAGTAAAACTGGATATGATGCTATATTTTCTCACATATAGTTTTATAAGTGAAATCCCATAAGAATTAATCATGTAATTCAATTTAGTACATAAGTATAATACAAAAAGTAGTAATTCACTGTGTAGATGTTATGCAACTTGAAGAATTTATATAAATAAAGTCAGTTATAAACAGAACACACATTTTTATATCCAGGGCAGAATCTCAGTGACTCTTTTCTTTGGGCAGTTTGTTGATTTATTTCACCTCACTCAATCCATTGAAATGAAAAGTCAAGCTTGCAACAGTCCAGTGCAAACGTGTAAACATCCCTCCATTAGGCTGTTAGAGAAAAATGCCACTCCTTAAACAATAAACAACAACAAACATTCTGAATCTGCACAGCTGCGCCACGCTCCTACCAGCAGCGTGAAATTATGCTGCCACCCATTCAGGGCCAAACCTGACAAAACACAACTTTCTGATCATGGCACCATAATTACAGCTTGAGGCTGCAGGTTTGAAGGCAGCAGGGGGAGGGGAGTAATATAGTCTAAAAAATACTACCATTATTTCACATACTTGACACTTCCTTAGTGTGTCAAGGCCGGATAAGTCCCATGTATGATCCTGTGAAGATGAAAAGTGGATCTTTCTAAAGATCTAAGTGTTTAACATTTCGTTTCTCTGTTGCTAGTACACACTGAGCAGCATTTGCAAACAAGCAGCTCTGAGACCTTTAAGTCTAAGTCACTCTGTGTATTTCCTTAAATTTTCATGTGTGGTTTTAAGTAGTAAATGCATCTTTTTTTCTAACAGCTATTTTTGTTTCAGAGAGCCACAGAGATTACTTGCAGTAAATATGTGGAGAGTAAGGCACTGAAACTGTTAGCTGGCTAATCAACGCTTTAAACAAAGTTAGCACTCACTGAAATCTTAAAAAGCACCTCCAGAATTTACTAAGGAAAAACTATAAAATTATAACAAGTGAAAAACAAGCAAATTTATTTGAGAAAGATAGGGATTATTTTAAAGTAAGGCTTTAAAAAAAATAAAGTAAGGCTTTAGAAACTTTTAGCTATCCTAAGAAATTCAACAAACCTGCTGAATTACTTTAGAACCTGGCCAGAACAGTATGGTGATTGCCAGAGGGAAAGGGGAGGTGGAGGAGGGTAAAGGGGGATCAATGGTAATGGAAGGAGACTTGACTTGGGAAGGTGAGCACAGCATACAATATAGAGATAATGTGTTGTAGAACTGTACATCTGAAACCTATATAGTTTTATTACCCAATGTCACCCTAATAAATTTAATTAAAAATATTAATGAATTTCATACTGTTCATTGTTTTTTAACATGTCAAATTCTAGTGATAACTAAAACATTGTCCTTGATTTCAGAAAGATGGAAGGTAGTATTTTTCTGCAGGCAAAGACTGCTAATATCAATGTGTTCCTCGATTTTAGCACAATTGTTTACTCCTTAGATAAAAAAAAAATCTAGGACTTTTATCCTTGACATAACCGATGCTTTTTTTAGATACACTCAAACAAAATCTTAAAAGCTTTGCTTTCGGTGGTCAAAGGAAGCATTGTGTTGCAGTAAGAGGAGAAGATGACAAGTAATAAGTAGAATATGTAATATGAGTATCTTTCAATATCATAGATGTCTCCAAACAACAGAATTTATAAATAAACTATTTTATTTAGACACATTATATGATTTTTATTCATCAGAATAGAGAACTATTTAAAGAGTTAGATACTATATATGTGTTTGCTATAATTACAGAATAAAACATTCAGTTTGCCTTTGGAAAAATGACCTTTATAAGACATAACCAACCAAAAATTCCTTCTGTACCCTGAATAATATAATACTGATGTTATAATGCATCTTACACATTTATAAACTACCAAGTATAGTTGTCACTGAAAATTTTCAGTCTGCTTCAAATCACACACAAAAAGGCTCAAACTTTCATATGAGCATTCAGCCATTCAGCTGCTGGAGGGTTTTCTATTCTGAAGGTGAACGTGCCCTTTACATGGGGGCCCAAGAAGTGTTCTTTTCAATGTTTCCTTTTGCGAAAGTCTTCCCAGTGTCACAATGGAGTGAAGGGGGTAAATAAAGATGAACAGTGACAAGACAAAAGTAAAAAAGGCAATGAAGAGAGAAACTATTGGTGCTACTGGAAGGGATGTGGAACAAGGCTGGGCCATCCTATAATATCCTGATTTTTAAAAAACTCATAAGTTTCACTTGCTCCCTGGTGTTCTATGTGGATAATGCAATCTTCTATTCATGTAATTAACTTAAATTTCATATTCTTCTGAGGGTCTTGTCATATTAGTTAGATTAGGCCTCTATGAAGCCAAATAAAAAATGTTTATGAAGTCTGGATAGGATTTGAACATTTTGTTGGGTTTCTTCCAATAAAATTAGCTTTTAGATCATGGGATGATTGGTCTGGAATGTTCAGTAGTAAGATTCTTGACAAGGGATGATTCTCAGTTGAGTTCCATTTAACAGTAAAAATACACTTTCCATTTGCATTCCAGCCCCTCACTTCTCCATAATCAACACATTATAGGCAATGTGGCTTTTTAAAAGCTTAAATACTGAAGTCTGATTTGAGATTAATCTCTAACTTAAACATTATACCATGCTTTACATACCCCCATGTTTGGAGAGTAGAATCACAGATCGTGGCAGAAGGGAGTTGGGATCTGAGGTGATCCAATTTCCTTATTTACAGCTTTGGGAACTGAGGTCACATGACTTGGCTGACCTCTGGTAGTTACTGAACTTGAACTAGAACCAGATCTGTAGATGCCTATAGAAGTCGCTTTCCATTATACCCCATTACTATTCTTTATTTCACCTTCTAGTCAAAAATTTTAAAAGCTCTTATTTTTTGTGTACCCTCATGTTAAAATATCAATTCCAACTACATGCATTAAACTGCATTATCTCCTATATATTGTTTGTTTCTTTAAAGAGCAATGGCCACAGGCTGACAACTTGACCATTTTCTGAAGAAAGGTGCACTTCATAGAATTGCTGTCATGCCCTCTGCTTCCCTAGTACTGGTTTTCATGGTAGCTCCCTCCTTCTGCTCCTGACTCCTCCAGTCAGTTCTGCATGCTTCATCCCCAACACCAGCAGATCGGGGCCATCTCCTATAGAAGACACTCCCACACTGCCCACTCTCAGGATAAACACACATTCCAAAACTGTAAGGTCTGTCCTCTATTTACCTCTGCAGTTCCATCACCTACTTTGCTCCCTCTCACTCTCTCTGTTTTAGTTCTTTCTTTCCTTGCATGTGCCAGTCTCTCCCCACCACAGGGAATCTGCATACCTGTTTTCCCCCCTCTTCATCTGCTGATAGCAACTCAGGGATCACATCTTAGAAAGCCCCCTAATTACCTTGATCATACAACAATCCTTCTGTTTTAAGAACTGATATACTCATAATATCAGGTGCCTTCTACCTGGAACACTTGTCACAACAGTAGTTTTAAATTTTTGGAGATGAGCATTTTGATTATTTGGTTAATATCCAATCTCCCCACTAGACTTTAAGTTCCTCAAGGGCACAGATCACATTTGATCTTATTCATTATTTTATCCCAAGTTCCTGGCATACAGTAGACACACAATAAATATTAGTTGAATGAAAAAGTAAATGATCAGATTTCCATTTTATTTAAAAATCATTTTCCTTTCATTCCAGCTACCTCATATTACATGCCACTCCCAAAATCCAATATGACTTTCATGTGTAAAATGCTCTTTTCCACATTCTCTGTCTGATAAACTCTTACTCATTACTCAAGGTGGAGAACAAATATCTTGTCCAGGGAGAATTAATCTCTTCTGCCACAATGGGCTAGAAGTTTGTTCTACCCATTATAGAGCTTTTCTCATTGTAGCATAACTATTCACTTAGGATTCTTTCCTATTTGTTCATTCTGCAAATATTTATGAGGCCTTACTCTGCTGAAGGCACAGTCTCTGACATCATGAAATTTATCTTCTAATGGAGGTAGATAGACATTCTATATATAAATATACAAGCAAATAGTATGACTCACAACAGCTAGAATGGAGAAGAAGGAGGTACCTGTGAGCTTTAACTGAAAACACATTCTTGGCTATGAGTACTTAAAAGTGATGAACATGTCTTGTCCATATTTGCATCTTTGGTACACAAGTGCTTAAGAAATGTTTGTGGATTACCCAAAAGAACAAATAATTGAGTGAATAATGAATTTCAAAGCACTATTATCCTTTTTGTTTTGGTTAAAATAATCAAATATCAGTTTATGGTGGTGACTTCCAATTTGCTTAGTTCTGCTAGCCCTAATTTGCCTATTTTAACAAGGCCTGGGTTCAAAATAAGAGCTAGATTTTCTGGAACTATGTAAGGAAGAAGTGATGAATTAAGTCTCGCCAATAATTACTTGCTGACCCAAAGTGGAATATGCTGCCTCAAAACACTACTGGACCCAGTAATATTTTAGCGGATCCCAGGTGACCACTGACAAGGAGGCACAGAAGCAACTTCTCCCCTGTTGAGATATTGACAAGATTGCCTCCAAAGTGCCTTCTATCACTGAAATTTTAAGGGTCAATGAGATTTTTGTGTGAATACCTCATATATACACATTCCCCTAGACAGGTGACAAACAGGAAGAAGTTCAGGCCTGTAAATTTCTTAAGTTTAAAATTTGACAAAAATGAATTTCTATTTCTCAGCTTCTACTCACTCCTAGGAAAAATATTCAAGCCAGCAAAGCCAATATGATAAAATTTCTACCAATAAAAGAATAAAGTAAAGAAAAACTATCAAAGTTAGTGAATCCAAATATTTTTGAACACATGAGCTTCTACTCTTCAACAATAACCTTTTCTTTTTCTAAGTAATGTAAGTATTGCTATGTGAAGACTTTAAAAGAAGGGTGAAGTTTTCAAAGGAATGACGCTACAGTAATGGAAATACACCCAGAGCAGTATTTGGGTCTGGAAAATAACCTAAGGTGAAGGGCAGAAATTTTTCCCTCTGCATTCAAATCACAATAAGTAGGTGGCCACATTTTCAGACTCAAAGCACACTACTGCCAAAACTTACCCCAAGATACTCGTGTAGTCACATCCATCGGTACCTCTCCTGGCTGAACATATTTTTTAAAAATGGTTTCTAGATTCTAGCATGCAAAACTACAGTGGCTAACAAACCAATGGGCTACTTCATTAATGGAACTAATTTTAAAAATCAGAATATGTCACCAGTATTTTATGCTTGATATTTTTCTGGTTCGTTAAGGAGAACAGGGAAGAGGTTCACTGAACTATAGACATCCAACTCCACATCCCTCATGAACAGTGTTTTTCACTCACCCTGTCATCAGTGAGGATCATTAACAACATTTATTAGCATCCATCTGTGAATGGCACTTTATAAATATTCCTCCTCTCATCACTGCCCCCTTCTTAATCTACCATGTGTCTCTGTTGGGCAAAATGCTAGGAAGCTACAATGATAATAAATAATTACTGGTAAGAACATTAAGGCAGATGGATAAGATGACCTACTGGCATCTATGAATCTTAGTATGTTAAAATTTACTGCTAATAATATAATTTAGCACAATTTGATAAGCAAATATCCAAGCATTTGATGAAGAAAATGAGCTCGGTGTATTCCATCAACATTTTCTAAAATAAAAATGTGAAAATTAGGGACCACAGATGGACTGACTGAAGCCCCAAGTTCATGCGACTTGTACCAGGTGATACAGACTTGAAATAAATAATTCAAAAAACAGCGTAAAATAATCATAAAAATTATAATTACAACAGTATAATAGGGAATGTTATTTTAGACCTAGAGTGAAAATATTCAAAAATAAAGAAGAGCTATTGTTTTCATTAAAAGAAGTAGCTTGATTAAAGACAGAGAAATCATGGATGTTTCCCCCCTTTTTCAGTTCTTCTTTAATGCTGTTATATATTTTTTTTCTTCAAGGAAAGGATAAATTCTTCTGCATTTGGAGAAGGTGATATCTGAAGCGCTCTTTGTCAACTCCAAAGCCCCCTAATGTCAGGATTCTAATAAAAGAACATGCCTGTGTAACGTAAGCCATGCCTATAGGGTTCAGATTTGCGATCTGGACTTTACTTCAGCTTAAGATCAAAATGTCCACAACTAGAAATTATATTTCCTAGAAGGTAGGGATAGTCCTGGAGTTGTATCTAAAAGTGAGCCAAAGTTATGATCTTTGTGAATTTTGTTAATAATTATCATTTTTACCATCTACAACATAATGAGTGATTAGTACAGCATACAGCCACTGGGTTTTCCCATTTCATCCTCATAACTAGAATGCTCATTAATTCTCAACCACCTGGGGGTCAATATTTTGTATTTTATTTACAGAAAAGAAACTGAGGATCATAAAGGTGAGTTCCTTGCTCAAGATGACACAACTAGGAAGTGCCAGTTCCAGGATCCAATCCAGCATTATCTTAATTCAAAGACCATGTTCTTAACCTCCTATGATGCTGGCAATTTTCTTTTAATGGCAGGATTCTAGACGCCTCAGAATGATAAATAAATGGAAATATGGGGCCAATAATGAGCAATCTTTTTAGCATGCTATAGAAAGAAGGAATGAACCTAATTAATTCCTGTACCATTACATCCATTTCTTGGCCTGAGTGGCATACACAAAATATATTAAAGGTCATACTTTTCTATGGATAGAGATGGTACAGTTGGCAACTCTTTTGGCAATTCTAAATTTTTTAAACTAAACTAACAAATGTTAGTATCTGACTTTCAAAACTAATGCTATTAGCCTCAGTATTGGAGATTTATAGTTAAGATACATGCTTAAGTAGTATTTTTTGAATGTTGAAAATATAAAATTCACAGTATTTGGAAGGACAACACTGGAAGATTCAAATGATCTTCCCAGGGTCCATTCAGCATCAGGGCTAGAAACCACATCTCTTGTTTCTGAAACCATGTTCTTCCTGCTAGCCCTTGGCACCTCAGGACATCCAAAATAAATATAAAATTAAAACAATGGAAGAGGAAAAAAATGTGAAGCAAGAGCAATTGAGCTACACGTATCCCCTGCTTTCCGAAAATGCACTTTGCAAGCAGCTGGATCTCTGAACCGTCTGTGAGCAGCTGTCCTTTATCTCAATTTATTTTGTGTATTTGTTAGCAAATGTGTCCTAAGGTGACTGCTCCTTCACTTTACACCATTACAAAAGGCTTCGTAGGAATGCTCTACTTTCAGATAGCGAGGGACACCTGTATCTCAAACTCAGTTAAACCTATAAATACCGAAGAGTTGAACCTAATTATTAATGATTCCTGACTGCACCACAGTCTGTAGTTTCTACTATTCCAGTAAGGGCCAGAATGGAAAAAGATCATGAACTATAAATAACACATACTGATTTAGAGCCATTATTCCTTTCTCATTCCCTCCGTTCCTTCTGAAACAATGCATTACTTGGCCATGATTATATTGTACATTGAGAACAGAGGATATAAAATTGGGTAAAGCAGCTCTTGCTCTCAAGGAACCTATAGAAATACTACAAAGAAGGACATGCAAAGGGTCCAGAGACATATGAAAAGATGCTCAGTATCATTAGCCATCAGAGAAATGTGAATTAAAACCACAATGAGATACCACGTCACACTGATCAGAATGGCCATCATAAACAAATCAACAAGCAACAAGTGCTGGCAGGGCTGTGGGGAAAAGGGGACCCTAGTGCACTGTTGGTGGGAATGGAGACTGGTGCAGCCTCTGTGGAAAACAGTATAGAATCTCCTCAGAAAACTAAAAATGGGACTGCCTTTTGACCCAGCAATACTGCTGTTGGGATTATACCCTAAGGATCCTGGAACACCAATTCAAAAGAGCCTATGCACCCCAATCTTCATAACAGCACAATTTACAATAGCCAAGTGCTGAAAGCAACCCAGTAAACAAGGGGATAAAAAAGCTGTGGTATATTTACACAATAGGATACTATGTAGCAGAAAGAAAGAAGGAGCTCCTACCCTTTGCAACAGCATGGATGGATCTAGACAGCATTATGCTAAGTGAAATAAGCCAGGTGGTAAAATAGAAATACCATATGAGTGGAACCTAATCAACAAACAAGCAAGCAAAATACAATCAGATACATTGAAATAAAGAACAAACTGACAGTTACCAGAGAGGAGGGGGGAGAGGGATAACAGGGGAAGGATCATCAAGGAACATGTATAAAGGACACATGGACAAAGCCAAAGGGAGTAGGTTTGAGGGTAGAAGGTGGGGATGGGTGGGGTGGGGGGGCTGGTGGGGTGAAAATGGAGACAACTGTACTTGAACAACAATTAAAAAATGCTTAGAAAAAAAGAAAAACTACAAAGAATATTATAGAAATTTTTGGATTTGTGTACCTATGTAAAGCATTCTACCTGATGTAAAGGAAGAGAGAGGTATGAAATACCAATAAATGATGCAGATGCCTAAATTTGGGGGCTTTGTAGAATATAATCTTCATTTATAAGAGATACAGCCTTAGCTACCATTTGGAATGTTACAAGCTCTTTGAGGAATTAAATGAATTAATGAATTATTTCATTAATTTCTTCAAAAATATTTAATGAGCACCTACTAGATACCAAACAGTAGGTTCCAAATCTTATAAAATGCCTGAAAAAAAAAATGGCTCCATAGATGAAGGATAACAGTCTCATAATTTTAGACAGTCTCATAACAGTCTCAATATTATGTTAAACTTGTCTTATTAGATATAAGATGGTAATGACAATGAATGTTCACCCTTAGCTTTCACTGTGTAGCAAAATTACAAAATGTGTTTTTAATGAATATAGCACACATGTTATGTTTTTCTGACTTCTATTTGAATTAAAATGGCTTAAAATATCAGGTGGAAGGCTTTAACTCTAGTAATCCAAAAACACTTTAATCAGAAAACTGTTTTATATCTAGTTAAAGTACATGGTTGCTTATTTTTCTTCTAACTTTGAAAAATGTTAGCAAATTGCTCACTATGTATTCTGATGCCACAATTTTTTAATATCCAAGAAAACTTAAACCAGATTTGTTTTACTGTTCTGTAAATAAGAAAATTGAAGTAGATGATTTCTAAGATTCTCAGAGGATCTACTGATTTACCTCATTTTCATGCTGGAATTCAAGCCATAGGCATACCATTTATCTTGGAAATTTCTTAAATTATAGAACAAAGATGGCAGACACACACTGTACGAGCTCAGAGTAACCCAAGACTTGGGCTGTCCCTGTGACATCATATTTTTCCCATTCTAACCATGGAGAGGTTTGATAATCCCTTGCATTTCTAAACTGATTGAGGTTGGCTGAGCAAGGCCTGATTTAATTCCTACACTCCGTTGTGGACTCAGAGGAGTATCCTAGGGGAAAAGAATCAAGTTCTAAATCAGAACCCAAGACATTCTGATCCATCTCCAACTCTGTCTGAGAATCCCAAAAATACTTTATAGGGAACTCATCAAAGCCTGACCCCTGGGAGATATGACTAATAATTATTAACAATTAAGAAGGGATGTGCACACACATGCATACATACACATGCATCCAACTTAGTCAACTTGTCCAGTCTGTTTGAACATTTGATTTTTTTTAACCTGTAAAACAAAAGGAACACACTAATGGTCTCTAAAACCCCTGCCAGTTCTAACATTCTGTAATTCCTCAAGTTAGATCCCTTTCTTCCACCCATTCAAAATGGTGATTAGTGAGACAAAAGTTTTCAGTATTAAAAGAGAGTACATTTTCAGTTTAAAGTAGAGGTTAAAAATCTAAATAGCATATTGCAAATAAAAAGTTTTATGTTAGACATGAAGTTTAAAGAATTTAATAACAGTTGTTAAAATGGGAAAAAATCAGTGTGAACCCAAGGCCTTAAATAGAAATGTATATATAAATATATATATTTATACATGCATTTCTGTCATTGTAAGCAAACCAACTCAAAGTGTTTGCTCATCATCAACATTCATGCACACCCCTTTCCGTCAAAAAGAAGAAGGTAACTAATCCTGAGTAAATTATGATAAACAGAATATAGCATCTTGTTGTGGTTAAAAACGTAAGGACACTTTCAAAGTCGATGTGACATTGTAGGGCTTAAAGAGAGCCTACTCCCGTGGCCGACTTGCAACTACTTGAGCATCCAATAGCAAAGAAGAGCTAGTCAACTAGTACAAACTGAGCAATTAAATATCCATTATGTTATTTTAAAAAGAGAAAATTTACATAAAACTACAGAAGCAAAGTGATCCTAACAGAATAGAATTGCTTTGTTTTATTTTTAACATGGAGAGAATTGTTAATATATGTGAGTATTCTGTTCTATTAAATATATAATATATGCAAATGAACATATGTAAATGTACTGTGTAGGGAGAGAGGATACAAGAAATTGGATTAAGTCATCACAAGTGGTCACATCCAATAACCAGATGGAAAGAGGAGCCAAAGTCAATCAGCATCACTGGTGCTGGACTGGCCAAGAATACTAAAAAGGAGATGTTTTTATGGAGGCTTTATCCTTTTTCTCTTGGGAGAGGAAACCTCAATGGCCTTACAAATTAAAATAAGGTGTTGATAGATATTATGTATAAATTTTCTAGCAATGCTTGCAAAGGAGGTCAAAATACATTAATTTCAAGAGAATGTATATAACATTGTCCAAACGGACCTTAAGGAACATACCATTTGGAGGAAAAAAAGCTCCAAACAACTAAAGGCAATATAAAGTGGTATACAGCGAACTTAGAAAGCCCCACTGACATAGCAGGCTTATTTCTTTTAAAACGGACCCAGGTCAGAACATGTCATCATAAGTCTAAAAATTACAACTGGACTCCAAAAGCTAATAATTCAATATCACAATTTTAAAAAGTGGTTGTTTGATAATTCAGAACCTATAATCTAAGAAGATTCAAGATGGGATTCTAACCTAGGAAGGAAGATATACTAAGAAGGAGGAGGAGGAGGAAGAGAAGTAGAAGAAGAAAAGAAGAAGAATGTTAATAAAGCAGCCAACTTAAATTCACATAATAAATACCTCTATAATTCATTTAATAAATGTATAAAAATAAGTCGTAATAACTTTGGTAATTCTTGTGTCTTTTTCCTGATTTTAAGGTATTCAAAGCTCATTTTCAAATATGATATATAAGCATTTAATTTTTACAAATAGTTAGAAGAACCTGATTAAGTATTTTTGTAATCAACGTATTTGTCTCTAAAACTTTAACCTGATAAATTTGTGTTTTAATGTATTAGTTGCATAAATAATGTCTAAGAATTTAGAGTCGTGTTGTCCAATGTGGCACCCACTAGCTACATGGAGTAAATTTAAATAAGTTAAAATTTAAAAATAAATGGCTCCCTAGGTTTTAAAAAATTGGCAAAAATCCTTACTATAATGCTCTAATTTAGCTGTGTATATTGATTACAAACTATGTTAATTATGCTGGAAACCAAGATTTTACTGGGCTTCAATGACACCAGAAGCCAAGGTTTAAAAGTAGATTTTCAATAGCTTCTAAGCTTTCTGTGTGCACTCTTTCTACAGAGCCGAATGAAAATACTCTCCTTAGATTTAGAAAAAACTAGGATTCCAAATTTGAAATGACATTTATCTCAAAAGTAAATTAAAATTTAATGATAGTCTGATTAATAATTGTGATTTGATGAACTGGAGACATTTAGCATGAAAGCCCAAGACACATTTGTTCTAAGCTATACAGACCAGAGAAAAAGACTAAAGATGAACCACCTTCTTTTAAATGTTACTTTAATGTTATATTTCAGAATTTTGCCTTCTAAACACCACTTTCTCATTCTGGTATTATCTTACTGGATGGAAAGCCTTTCATTTGTGAAAAGCAACACAAGGAATTCAAGAGGTCCAGACAGGGGAACTTTCAAAGGCTGAAAAGCAACTATGATGTTATCTTGGTGATAACTATTTAAAAAACAGTATAATACTTCACTTTACATTCTTTACATAAGTATTTAAATCATTATATCTGCTAAATCTCCAAAAATGTATCAGTTGACAGGTCCAGAGCTATCATCATTTCAGAGAATTTTTTTTGTTTTTGTTAATGATCTGCTCTGATAAAACAGCTTTTGTAAATAAGCACAAAAGAAAAGAAATCAATATGCATAAGAATAGGAACTTGTAAAAGGACACAGTGTTGGGTTTGTGTCATTTTAGAGGTTAGAATGGAAACAAGAATAGAGGAAGTTAAGGCGAGAGAGAAGGGAAAAGGGAAGAAAGAAAATTTTTAAAAATCTGTTTGGGAAAAGTGGGCATGGGAAAGCATTTAAGGTCACATTATATAGATACTTGCAAAGATAATGTTCTACATTTGTATATTTTACATTTTGTACAATTCTTATAAAGAAAGAAATGCCTTCAATAAGGAGTAATTCCTATGGATAGAAACAAGACACAGTACATACAGATCTCTTCGCTAGGCTGTTCCTGGGAGATACTCATCAGAGTCAAAATAAGCCTTGGACTCCAGAGATAGCTTACATGCGTATATATGGTTAATTGGAGGCAAACATTGGTTGTGAATGGATTTCTAGAATTTACACCATTCTGCTTTTGAAACATAGGGCTTCCTAAAGTAATTCATGCTAATAATAGTCCAGGTCTTCACTGTCTGGTATTGCAACCACTAGCCACAGATGGCTATTTAAATTTAAATCAAATTTAAAATTTAATTCTTCAGTCTTACAAGTCCAACAGCTTATGTGGCTAGTGACTACTGCATTGGGGAGCAGACATAGGAAATTTTCCGTCATTACATTAAGTTCTATTGGAAAGCACGGGCCTAGACAGCCTTCCTGTCAAGTTGTGAGGCTGGATTCTATTCTGAAACATGGATGTGGGAAGAAAATTCCACTGGATGCACCGTGTTATGCCTTGTCCATACATCATTCCACCAGCTGCTTCTGTTCTAACATTGGTAGCCCCTGGGCCTGCACTTACAAACTCTGCTTCATCACAGAATCTAGGACCATCCCGGACCTTGTCCAGAAGAATGCGAAGAGTATGTGAGTGTGAATGGTTCATGGCCATGGCCTGGCACTCCAGCATGAGGGAAACTTGCTCTGGCCTTCCTCCACCCCACCCTGCCTCCTGTTCTTGGTAATTGCACTCCTCGTGATACGTTATAACCTGGGACCTGACATAGGTCCCCGCTCCATCCATTCCTTCATTCACTGATTCCACAAATACAATGAGCATCCACTATGTGATTTCGAGTTGTGGATAAAGTAGTGAGTGAGAATGACAGTCCCTTCCTTTACTGAGCTTACATTCTCACACAGGAGAATGACAGCAAATAATTACCCACAATTTTAAGTTAGAATTGGGGTAAGTGTTGCAAGGGATAATGCAGGGTGCTAGGAGATGAGAATAATGGAGACACCCACCCTATTCTAGGTGCCCCAGAAGGCTTCTTTTAGCAAGTGATGGTTGACCTGACATCAGAGGCATGATTAAGTTAAATAGATGAGACTGGGAAGAGAGGGTATCTCAATCAACTATGTGCACGCACAAGCCTTATGACAAATGAATCTTAGGTAACTAAAAGAATGCCAGAAATTGTAGCAGAAAATGAAGGTCAAGTGTGCCTGAGACGGGCAGTGCCAGACTGACCAGAGCCTGTTATGAACCAACATCCTTACACTAGTGATGCTTTGGAAAATGAAAAAGAAATATGGTAACCCTCAAAGTAAACATTAAGGCCTTACTCTAAGAAAAGTGGGAAATCATTTCAGAGTAGACAAGGACTATGATAAAATTTGCCTTTTGTAAAACAAAACAAAGGGCAGATGGACTAAGAGAACAAGAACAGAAGCTAAGAGTCCAGTTAGTAAGCTTTCATGGACATCCAGAAAGCGGTGATAGTAATTTGGTGCTTGCACAGGGAAGGGACCTGTCCCCCGTGTCTGAATTCCTGTGTTGAAAATGTCACCATCATGCAGATTTCCTTAAAACAGGCCCCTGATAGTTACTGAAGGTAGATATTTTCCGGAACTCTAGTGTCCACAAACTATAGCATTTCAGCCTATGAAGCTGGATCATCCTAATTTCTGCCTGTCCCACCTGCCCCTTCCTGTCTAAATCTCCAAATACTGCTTGATCCCAGACTCCCCTCCCCATATTTAGCCAGGACTCCCCCCAAACCCAATACTCCTCAAATCTAATTTCCTGCCTCCTGAAACTACCATCTGCCCCATTTCCATTCTCCTGAGATACCATGTTTGCCTATCTGGCTGATCTCCATTTAAGACCAGCTTATCCTGACATTACTGAGTACCGACTGTTAGAAAATAAAAGGAGAAAGTGAAAAAAGAACCCAAATGGCTCAAGTCCTGAAGTCTGCAAGAAATAAATCAGATGACCAGAAGCATAATGCCCCAACTCCCCCAATTTAGCACAGCACAGCCCCACACGCTGCTCCTCAGTCTTTCACTTCCAGCAGCCTTGACTTTGTCCATCACCTTTCCTTTCCAAATAGTTCATAAGAATAATCGATTGTCTGGGCTTAGGGCAGACCCACTTCACTTGGCTACTGAGGTTCTGTTTGCTTTCAGAGACATTTTAAGTCCCGTGAGGGTCAAGACCAATTTTGTTTAACCTGATGACCAAGAAGAGTGCTTTACATATGAAAATACTTAACAAATATTTGCATGTCTTTCTTTTAAAAAAGCTGGCTACAATTTCTAGCCAGTTGGGCTATGTATGAGAAAGCATTAGGTCCTCTTAGCCAAATAACTGCTGCTTTGTTTTGGAAAAAAAACAAAATGGGCTGTTTGGCTATTATGGGCAAGTCCTCCTGTGTGCTTGCACACCAAGTCCACTGGCACCTTGAAAAGGATACAGGGAAAATCCTAATTGAAGGGATGTGAGCAAAAGTCTAGAGGAAGGGAGACACCGAGCACATGGCTTGATCCCCAAGGAGATTCGGGCCAGTGAGAGCTAACCATTACAGTGAAAAACAGAAAACACATTTCTAAGAGCAGTGACATCTAACACTCAATTAGAATTAGTTTCTGGTTTATGGTATAATTACTATCCTTTATCCCAAAGCACTTAGCCAGAGTGTGTTACTTACAAGAGCTACAAGTGATGCTCAAAGAATGAAGGAGACGTGTGGTAGTCCCAGAAGTCTGAGTGGAGAGCCAAAGAGGAGACAGGAGTGAAGCAGGGTTGGTGCCATCATAGCACAGATTAACCAGCCAGTGAATGGAATTCAAACCTTTCCCCCGCTAATTTATTCTAGAGGAAGATGACTACAACAGGGATGGCTGAACATCTATCTAAATGTATGCTTCACCTTTGTGAGAGAAAGTTGTCACCGAGAATCTCCTGTTAAGCCAAGGATGATATCTCCCAGCCCCCCTGCATCTAGGCAGGCATTTGACCAGCTTTTATCAGTGGAATATAAGCAGAAGTGTTGTCATCACTTATGAGCTAAGATGTTTAAGAAGATGTGTCTTTTTATTCCCTTTCTCTCCACACATATTTTCACCGTCTCTCTCTCCATGTAATTGTTATGTGAGAGAAATAAGCTTTTATTATGCAAAGCCACTAGTGGTTCAGTTTATTACAGCAGCTATCATCATCCTAACTTGTTCTGAAATTGATACCTTGAACAGGGTGCTGACTTTACAAAAATCTAAATATGTAGTGTTAGCTATTGGCAAGGAAACAGATGTAGAAGACCAGAGGTCTAGAACCCTATTATGCCCTGGAAAAACTGCTCTAACTTAAAGGGCAGAGCTATAGCTCTAGAGGAAATGGATGGCAAGAGCCAGCATGCTAGTGTGTGATGGTTGCTCCTCACTGCCTATATCAAGGTATTACAAGAAAATGGACAGAGGTCAGGAAAGAATTTGCTACTTTGAGGACAGAAATAAGGGTGAATAGCCAAATGCTAGAAAGGCACAACTATCAAGCTGGAACAGTCCACTGCTTAAGGGAACTAATGCTGAGGAATAACACTGCAAAAAGCTTTGAATAGCAGATGTCCATTAAGACTTCCCAGTTAGATAAAGTGACTCCACCTTGCAGCAAAAATCTGATTAATGAAGTTACCCTACTATGCCCCCCACCCTGTTGTTACAGGCAACTGCAAAATAACAACTTGAGACATGGGTAATTAAAACATAACCAAAGACATGAAGAAGGCCCAAGAATTATGAATAGTAGTGAGTAGTATAACTGATAGCAAATAGGTAAGAAACCTACAAAGGTTTCTTTGAGGGAATTGTATTGACAAGGAAACTGGGAACCTAGCTTAAGAAAAAAAAAAAGAACAGAAAAGTGACTATAAAACAACCTCGAGGCATTCAAACTTGGACCAGCAAGAAGTAGGCTGGGAAAGTTATATAACTCCCACGAAGGACATACTTCCCAATACCCACTTGGGATGTGGCTATGGAGTATAATAGAAAAGAAAGAAGCTCCCAGAGGGCGGTCAGGGCTACCAAGAACAAAAAACAGAGGGGTTCTTCCAAGACAGCAAGACCTGGGTCTAATAAAAACTTTCCCTCACTGTCAGAGCCAAAGGTCTTTAGCAATGTCTGCTGGGATTTCTTCCATGTTATGGACCAAAGGCTGCTGTGTCTCCATTCTTCCCTTTTCCAAATTGGAATTTTGAATGCAATTATTCTGCATCTGGCCATCATTGTATGATGGGAGGGCAATAACTTGCCTTTAGTATAAAGATCTCTGGACAACAAGGGGCCATATCCAGATTTAATGGGGGGGGACGGGATGCAGAATTCAGCATCACCCATAGAACCTGGATTTTGAGATGCATGCTGTGACCAAGGGGAATTCAGATAGTCTCCTGGCACTGAGGTTTTCCTACATGTGGCCAGATAGAGAGAATATGATAGAAATAGATGTTTAGCAAAATTTGTTCTCTCTTTCTGTGATATAGAAATGTTGCTGGGAAGTGGCTACCCAGCCAGGGGTTACATAGGCCCCTCTTTGTAAGTAGATGGAGCGATGTCATTATCTGCCCCCCAAAAAGCAAGGTATGTCACCTCCTGGATGTGCCTTCCCTATGCTCATTTCTTCCACAGCTGCCAGCTAAATGCAGAGAACTCCATGTCCTTAGTGTAATCAGACTCTGGGTCCCCGAATCACTGCACAGAACATACACATTGGACTCTCATATGAGCAAAAACTAAACTTCTACTCTGCTAACCACTGAAATGTAAAGGTCCTTTTAGAGAGGCTTGAGTTATCTCAACTAATACAATGATCTTTGAAGAAGAAAGAAGGAGGCTTAACGCCTGCTATTTTTTTTTAATTTTTATTGTTATTCAATTACAGTTGTATGCCTTTTCTCCCCATCCCTCCACAGACCCCAGCTGAACCCAACACCTGCTATTATGACTCATGTTAGGGGCTGGAAGAGTTAGAGACACTTGGGGTATTTATTTTTCTCATTGGATGTCAATCCTGGTCCTTATCCCACCTATGTTCCTCAACAGCCTCTCAACTAATGTCCCAGGCATCAATCTTTTCTCCTCTTATAGTCTGTCTTTCTCATGCTAGCTCAGAGACTGTACCCCAATTAAAGTGGACCACGTCACACTATTTAAAATTGCAGTTGACCCACTGTCTGTCTTACAGGATAAACTCCAAATGACTTCGTATTGTGTATATCACCTTTCACATTTGATCCCCAACCTTCTTCTTCAGTATGATCTCCCTTCACTTCCCTAATTACCTGCCACACCCTTTGTATTGTGTAACGGTGCTTTGCCAACGCTGTTCCCTCTGTCTAGGATACCATCGCTCTGCCTCCTTTTTAGCCTGGAGAATGTACACTATTCTCTTTAAAATTATCTTAGGTGTCACTTCATCTGTGAAGTCTCATCTGTCACTCCCACATAGAAAACGAAACTCTAACAGTTATGATCTGATTAGCCAGCCTCACATACTAGGCCTACTATGAGGATATTTCTAATGTTTAGTGATCTATGTCACTTAATTTTGTTGCTGTTTATTTTATTATTTAGTCAGCCTCTAAATTTATGTCCTTACTTTTATGTCTTATGTACTTAAGAGCTCTGCTTTTTCAAAATAGTGCAATTATACATTAATATTAGATTGGCTTCCTTCAATGGGAGGATAGAACCATAATCAGTGTTGCTGAATGAAATTAACACAGTCCATCTGAGTTTTCTAAAACTGTTAAGTATTTGGAAGGCAAGGCCCAGGAATGCAAGAAACTCTACGATGTGGGTAGAAATTCTGTGTCCTACATAATTTTTACACTTCTCACCAAACACATATGAAAAACTTATTACCTGTGACCAGATCCTAACCCTGTTGTACATAGGAATTTTCTAGGAATATAACTACCATACTTAGAGCTTCACCAAGATTTGCTCACCATTTTGGAAAGTCACATCACCAACTATAATGCTGCTCATGACAACTAATTCACTAACACAACACACACTCAATGAATGTATTCACTTTGTTCTTGTAACAAAAGGCCGAATACAAAAGTGTCACCAATATTCAGTTAAACAGTTTCTCTTAACTCCAAATTTACACTTATTCAGTAGCAAGCATCTGACTACTTTCTTACATATTTTAGTGCAATTATCCTCAAATGTACACATACTGTTATGCTTACAGTTTTCATTACTGCTCTCCTTGATTTCTTCTATTACAGATAGAGCATGTGTATTGATCTTTAAAACATTACATATGTAGATAGGTTATGTTATCTACAAAAATCCTTTCAGGAAAGCAAAAGGGATATTACAAAGCACTGCTTATAAAAAGGAGTCATTGGGCCTGACTGGGCAGAGGATCAGGACTGAATACACCTGGGAACTCAAAGAGACCATTTTTTTTCTCATGGGATGTTGCTGTTCGGCAACTACTCGGTTGAATTGCCTTTCTGCTTCTCCAGTAGCATTTACGACATCTTGTTATGATTTATTTGTCTATGCGTGTAGGCAGTGAGTGCAGATGTCTTACTCAGAATTACATTCCTGACACCTAGCTGAGGGCTTGAAGTCTGAAAGGATATGCAGACCCTACCTCTCATGATGGAACTCTGAATCAATTATTCAACATTTTGCCTAGACCAATATTATAAAGCTTCCTCCATTCTACCTAATGTCAGCGTCGGTTATGTCCAAATTCTGTATCCTCTCCTCTTTACGGGTCCAGGCAGTACTGTGGTCACTTCCATACCCGGCACAGAAGAAGCAGGTAATAAGTATTATTTAAATCAAATTATTCCCCAGGAATATTGCTATGCATAATGGTTATATTTTCAGTACTAATAGTACTGTACTTCAGGTATATTATTGATTAAAAGGGCATTTGTAGGTTGGTCTGGTGATTTAAACATCATTTAAAGTTCTGTTTCTATAAATGTATTGCAAGTTCCAAGAGAACAAGCCATTAAAGTCAACTTTTATGCTGCAAGCCAATTGTAGGTTGAGAGTTGTCTATATAATGTGACAGCCTATGAGACTTAGTATATCTGTGGAAAAAAATAAAATGTCATCTATTGTGAGGTTTTATCTAAATATTTGATTTTAAGGCATCCTGCAGGTAATATTTGGCCATTTTATCTTCTAAATTTAATACAGATGGTATTTTTCACATAAAAAGCAGCAGCAGTGGCTATCTACAAAGGACTTGACTTCTTGATGAAAAGCTCAATAATTTATTATTTGACTTATGCTTATATGACTTTGTTATAATTATTTGTCATTTAATAAAATAAATGCATTTTAGACAATATACTAGAAATAAATGTTAAGTAATTATTCCAATTTCTATTAATGTATTGAGGATACTGTTTTCCCAGAGGGTAAAAATGAGGACATGGGAATAAGAAAATTATGTTGCAAAACTAATAATTTTCTTTTTATATGTAAGCATATAATTCTAAAAATAATAAACTTTAAAAATTTATAATACTGTACTCTGTTCAAAGCAAGAACAAACATTTTTTTTTAATTTAAGATAAAAATAAAGTCAACTATCATTACCTGCCACACCCTTTGAGAAATAGTCAGAAATGACCAGTCAGATCCTCTGTCTCAGCCATTCTTACTCTCTGTGTCACCATCAGGGCCATGCTTACTAACATGTTAGCATTCTGATAAAAACTCACCTATCTTTCAAAAATCAGCCTCTAACTAAACTACCTTCTTATTTCTAATTCATGTTGAAAATTTGGGGTTTTTTCTATTTAAAATAAAGTCCTTACTTTTGACCTTTCCCAAGTATCCCCTCTAATAATAACCGTGGTATCTTTTAATGGGAAGATATAGCTCCAAATAAATCTAAAAGCTACACATATCTTTTCTTATTCTGGCTGGGATCACACTTATTAATACTTCTTAATATCATAGTGGTGAAGTGGAGCCAGAACACCTGAGTGTGAGTTCAAGCTTGACCGCACCATTTATTTCCTATGTGACTTTAGACAAGAAAGTCTTTGTACTTTAACTTTCATACCAATATAATAAAGGCTATTAGTGATAACTGCCTCATAGGGTGTTTGTGAGAACTAAAGTATTTAATATTTGTAAAACATGTAAAACATCTGACAATAATAATGATAAATTAATTTTATTCACATATATATGATATTAAAATATAACATAAATATTTGAAACAATGTTTCAATTTAAACTTTAATAAGTTGTCATTATTACTGTTTTCTAATAATTCCCCAAATGCATAGACTGATGAATTTTCATGATCCTCTTCATGAATCTGCCTTAATTAATTTATCAAGTATGACATTGTTAAATGCACTTCTGTATGCAAGAGACCCCAGATTTTAAACTATGTATATGATTCTTTAAATAGTTATTCAAGTTTGACTCTCTATACTATAAAAAGTCCTTGAGGGGCAGTCACTATGTCTTCTACCTGCTTTACATTTGTTACAGTCTAATCAAGCACTCTTCTCTTTACACATACTGATGAGTGATAAATGAATTAATGAATGAGTGGATACATGATGTTAAATCAGACAACATAGATATGTACAACTTAACATACAGGAATGGGCACTCTTCCCTCAAAGATAATACAGCAGGGTTTGGCTTACCATGGAGCCCTTGGCCTCACACACTTGACCTTCTGCCTGACAACCTGCCCTTGCAGTAATAAGTTGGTGAAAATACATATTAAAGAAGCACAAGTAGGAAATAAGCAATGAGCAAGAATGGGCTACAGATCTAGATTATGAAGATACTTGTTGTATATGAGTAAAAGATTGAAAATTGTGCTGCTACATAAAGTTGACTTTATTATTTTGAGAGCAAAAGGCCATAAATTCTTAATTTAAAAAATAGTCTAAACTTTACAAAAATTACATACAAAGCATGTGTACTCTTCACTTTTCTGAAGCCCCTGTGAAAATAATAGCGGCCTCATGACTGTATGCAAAATCCACCTGACAAATGAAGCAAATCTCAAATAATCTCATATTTCATTCTGAAGTAAACAGAATGTCTTAACCTTATATATTTATCATCAAATGTACATAAGAAGATGTCCTTTCAACTTTAAGGATGTTCCTTAGGAATTAGTCTCTATGGGATAGAAAATTTCAAGGAGCTAATTAATTCCTTATAATTTATCAAGAAAAAAAAATGCATTCAGTCAGAATGAAATATATATCTTGTAGGTTTCCTAGATTTTACCAATAATTTGGCCTATTTTTATAATATATATGCATGTATGCCAAACTCTCAAAATACCATTTCAAAATGCCAGATATAAATTCAAGAAAAATATTTTTTCAATGTTCAATCAAAATTTTCCACCAATATGCAGGCAGGTAAGCAGAAAACCTGGACAGGTATGCTTTTAAATGGCCAAATGTGACTGAACACAACCTGTTGTTTCGTTTTTCTAGCAGTCTCACTTTTGTTACCACACTAGAAATTAGAAGGGTGAGTTCATGTTCACCGTTGTTCCAAGACATCCACAATGAAACTTTAAAAGCCAAACAGAAAGGACTGGGTAGAAAATAATTTTCACTAATCCCTTCCGAATAGTCAAAAAACACGTATGCTTAAAAAGGTGAACTGTGGTATTTGGAGAAACGTGAAATTGGAAATCATTTCAATTGATGCCTGGATTGATTC
The DNA here is from genome assembly GCF_022682495.2 of Desmodus rotundus. NCBI lineage: Eukaryota > Metazoa > Chordata > Mammalia > Chiroptera > Phyllostomidae > Desmodus > Desmodus rotundus. The sequence goes on along the minus strand of NC_071394.1, from coordinate 53,703,178 downwards.
TAGAAAAACAGGAGAAAAAGAAAAGAGACACCAACATTCTCAAAGTGGCATGCGACGAAGTTATCTTCTGGAGTCAGCGTGTGTTTGTGTATGAGGGAGATTTGGGAACACTAACAAGGAGAGGGAAAGGTGAAGGTGAAAAGGAGGAAGAAGCAAAGACAACTGCCAAGTGATTCACTCCTTTTTCCAAGAGTCTGAATAAAGCCAGGAAAGGCAAAAGAGGACATCAAACAGTATTCTATTGGTGGTGAACAGTTGCTCTGATCCTGGCAGTCAGAGAGAAAGGATCATAGCATTTACTTTGGGAAGGCATATTAACTCTTTTAAGCGAAGAGGGTAATTTTCATTCAGTGTGGAAAAAAGTTATTTATGCATGCCAATTTTTCAGAAAGTCTACGGAGTCACATAAGTAAGCACATTCTATATGCCCTGCACTAAAAATCATTGCCTCTAGCAATGATGAATGCATTACATATGCATAATGTGCCAAATTACTGAACTGTTTAAGTTTTGGTTAATTTAAGAACCAAGAATTCTCTGGTCTAGATGTCTATAGATGGTATCCCTGTATTACAAGTGAGCCGTGAACAACTTTATATTTGCAGACACACACACAAACACATACACACGGGTCTCTAAAGAGTGAGATAAAGTAAAACTTTATTTTATATAGTTTTTTTGAATGTTACCCTCTTTTTAAAATCTTTCCTCTAAGTTTCTCAGTACTGACAAGTTAGGTTTTAGATCTTTAAGTGGAATTTACCTTTCTTTTGTCCTGTGAAACATAATGTCTCTATTGATGCTTATTAGTAAATATGCCAAGAGACCTCTGTCCCACACAATACTACATATTTTAAAACAATAACAAATTCTTACTTTTCCCTTGAGCTGAGATTAAAAAATCATATGCTCAACCAAATCCCAAAACCAATCACTGCAAAAACAGAAATGTGGAATGCTATTTAAGATATTGACATTATTGCATAACTTGATTAGAAGGAATGTTGAACCTGCATAAAAAAATCAAACCAGGGTGCCACTGTGCACCCTAAATTTTCCAGTGTAATCTTACATTTATTATTATAACACTTGTATAGTCGTAAAGGATGTATATATAAATGGCATGTTTGTGCATATTGCACACTGACAATTTTTATGAATGAATACACAAAAATGCTCATAATTCGAGAAAATGGATGGCAGTACATTATTTTGAAAATGGTCATTAAGCACTGGAAGCAAATGATGAGGCAAATGGTTGGTGCCATTTGGGACTGTATTCCCTAGTCCCCTAGCCCAGTGTGTTGGAAACAGCCATGGGCTCTTTCCTTAGAGACTCCCTCTCTCTCCCAGGAACCCTGCTACAGAATGCAGACCGCTTGAAGAATAAAATGCACGCATGGCTCTGTGTTCTGAGGGCTGTTCATAAATCAGAGACATCACATTCCCTAAATCCGGTCCCACAAGTGTGTTCATGTGAGTGTGGCATTTACCAACAAATGAACAGAAGGCAACAGAGCTCATCTCCTAGAAATAACATTTCCCAGGCAGGCTGCTCTGAAGCTTCTCGGGGACTGACACTTGAGCGCCTTCCTCTTGGGGACGAAGCCTTACATTAATACACCTCTCAGGGCTAAGTCATCTTTGTGTGTTAAGTCCACTGGGCGCCATACGGCAGTTTCCAATTCCTTTAGCAACTCAGATCTGGCTAGGCTGCCCATGATGATTGGTTATTAAAGGAAGACCCCTTTGGGGAGCAGAAATGCCACCCCCTTCCCCCCACTTACCTAGCTCCCACAGACCCGCTCAGCAGGCGGCACAGGCGCGGGCACCACAAAGGGCTGTGGGATTCCCCGCTCCCGCCGGGGCTCCTCTCCCTGCGACGATCCCCTTCGCCAATGATGTGTCGCTGGTAATCCCCCTCCCCTCCACCAAAAGGAGGGTCTCCCAGGCTGGCTGAGCTCCCGGCGTCTTCCCTCCTCTCTTTACATCCCTGACTTTGGCTCACGGTATCCACTGGGAAGGCTCAAAGGAAAGGCAGCGGGAGTAAGCTAAGGAATCCTTAGGAACAATAATCTTCATCAGTCTTCACCCCCTTTCCCACGCGGGTCCCCCTCCCCCTGCCGCTGCCGCCCAGCAAGAGAGGGCTGGGATCGAACGGGGAAAAATCCAGCCGGGCTGAACCCGGCGCACCAGCTGGGAGGTAACGCTCTGTAGCAGGGCCCTCGGCGCGGCAGTGGCCAACGGAGGCGGAGGGTGGTGGGTGCTTGGTGGGTGTGTGTCTGTGGCAGAGCCGAAGAGAGGCTGGGCTCAGTAGGCGAGGCGGGGCGCTCGGAGGCGCCGGCCCCGTGCGCACACCCGCCTGCCACCGCCCCACCTAGCGCTCCGCCTCCTCCCTAGCTCCGAGCACCGGAGGGCTGAAGCGGCCACCGCCTTCTCCTTCTCAGCCTCCCTGGAGATCTGGGCTCTTGAGGTGGGTGGAGGGCCCTTGTGGAGGGGCAGTGCAGGCGGCCTGACACTGCCGGGACGCCTGGGCTGAGCCAGGTGGCGCAAGAGCTGTGAACGCTGGACAGGGACAGCACCCCGGAGCCCAGGGCGCGTCAGGGAAGGGCACCGCCCACACCTCGGCGGCACCTCCCTCTCCTTGAGCTTGCGGGAGGATCCCTGCTGCCCCAACCTGGCTCCACACCCACCTGCTTCCCCGCCTGGCTCTCCCTCTGCAGAGCAAGAGGGACCGCAGCCCGTTGGGCGCTGCGCACAAGGCGGCTGGGAAATCCGAGGGCGCCCCACCGAGACGCACTCCAGCGGCTTCGCAGGATTGCCGGGGCCCTTCTTCTTCCAGCGGTGGGCTCTCCCGCATCAGCCCCTTCAAGACCCCGACGCAGGGGCTGCTGCTGGACCCAGGAATTGTGGAGAGGAGATCACTTCTGAGTGATAGGGCCCAGAGGATTTTCCCGAAAGAGAGCAGGGAAAACTAGGAACACAGAGAGGACCTGACTTTCCTCCGAGCACCTCTACATCCTCTCAGAGGCGTCGCCAGCTCCAGTAACCCCACTTTCCTGGGTCTACGGGAAAAGCCAGGTCGGTGCGAGCCAAAACTCTTGCTTTCCAACGGGGGCGCTATTTACACTCAGGCTCTCTGCTTTGCCCGCTCTCCCTGACACCTGGAGAACTGTGCCAAGTTCCTCCCTGGCGCGGCCTCCCGTGGACATCCAGACCTTTCCTTACCTTTAGGGCAGGGTAAACACAGGATGAACTTGAAATAACATCATTGGGCTCTCTAGGTTCCTGCCCCTTGTGCTCCCTCACAGGTACAAGGTAGAGACAGCAGGCACAGCTTTCAGGAAAACAAAGTAACTTGAAACACCTTTTGAAAAAGAACGTAGGCCATGACAGTGTATTTAAAGCTGGGGCTCCCTTCTGGGTTTCTTTAGGCCAAGAAAGATGGCTATTGAAAAAGGTCCAAATACACTCCGTTTTCAGCCCTGACGTGCACTGGAAAGCACTATCATGGAGGGTTCTCGGCACCTTGGCTTCCTGCCTCCCCATGGGCCTTACTTTGTGCTGGGGGTCTTTTCAGGTACCAGAAGTTTAGCGGGATGTTTAGTATAGAAGTTGGCCCTCAGATGCTATCGTCCTCCACGGCTCAGGAAACATCCTGGTCCTCCGCTGTCCTGGGGCTTTTGCAGCTTGAATACTACAAAGAGGAAGATGAATTCCAAAATCCCAGACCTATTTCCAAGCTTCAGCTCCACAGTTCCAGGGACCTGCAGGATGTCCCCTCCTGCAACTCCAGGCTTTCCACCCTCCCATACATTTCGCATACTTCCTGCAGATTACTCTCTCCTAAGCACAACCCTCTCCATATCATTTCTTTGTTCACAAATATTTGCCAGTTTCCCATTCCCTACCAGCGGCCCCTGTACACTTGCCCGAGACTCTCCTGGAAAGCTCCTCTCCAGGCCTCACATGCAAATCATTCCAGCACTTTCACGCCCACTTCATACTCAGCCTCCGTCACCCTTCTCCCCTTTGGCCTCTATTGCACGTCATGGGAACTATCTTTTTAAAGACCTATCTATCACCTCCTGCTTCCTACAGAATTATGATCTTTCTTTGTAAATGTCTTACAGCTTTAAATAAATTCCTCTGGGATGGATTCCATATCACTTTGTTTACATTCCTTACCTCTAACCCAGAGCCACACATGTTAAGAGGTACCTATTCAAACAAACTTTTCACAGGCATGTGATATTTATTAAATGAATGGAATTTACAAAATAGTTAAAGTCTAAGAAAGGCTACTTAAGATTAACTTCAGCAGTGCCTAAATTTAAGCAGCATGATCTTTCATTAATTTTAGGTGTGGTGAAATCCCCTCCCTTTACTAGCCATACATTAACATTACATTAACATAACTGATCACCTTATTGAAAATTTAATTGTTCGACAAGCGTTTGTTTAAAAAAAAAATTTTACCTTAAATTTCCATTAGAGTTTGGAAATCTGAATCCATTTTCCTAGGAAGTGGACACTAGTTAAGAGAGCATATTATCTATTGGCTAAAAGACATTGCTGCTATCTCCGGATCTGGAAAGTAGGGTGTTAGGAGTAGATTATTCATAACACCTGAGTGTGTCTGCAAGCATGCAAAGATATGGAAAAACAGTCTTTGGAAATAAAATCTAATTCCATGTACTAAATTACTTATAGCTCAAATGGGTTACAGCGACTAACCCTTAGTGTACAAATTGTTTGAAATGGCTGAGTTCTCCATATGCACAGCTTGAATTCCAGATACCTTCAAAGACTTTTGTGTTGATTAGCAGCATGTGGTTCCACTGCCTTTGTATATATAATTTCATATTTTTTCAGTTGTTCTTCAAAGGAAAAATTTAAATGATCTAGCTGAAAAGACAGACATGTTTTTGCATTGCTCCTCTAAGCCATCTTTTTCAAACCTTTATTGATATTTATGGAAATGTTCCTTTTGCTTGTATTTCAATTTCCCAGAATTGCCTTTAGATTTGATGAAATCATATTAATATAAAGGGGAGAAATGTCTGCTTAGTATATCAAAATGCTTTGCTCATAATGCTTGGTAAAATACATATATTTAATATAAATGTAACCTGAAATACTCTTATGCATATAAGTAGGTACAATTTAGATGAAGAACGTGTCTCCTCATACACACAATGTTGGTGTTTTGGAATATATGTGGATATACATACACAACATCAAGCATAATAGATTTTTGGAATTTTTTGTTGAATAAAGTATTTGAAAAATATTTAGTATATTCTGAATAATATCATTATGAACTATGCTTTAACTTATCAGGTTGGAATTTTCACTGGCAATTTGACTTGCAGAGAGAGGCTGTATAGATTAAAACAAAGTAGTAAGGGCAAGGGAATGAATATATATTAAATGTTAAAAGCATAAAGGTAAGAATTTACGAATTTTTGAAGGCTCAAAACTTAGAGTTGGATTTGAATACTTTTAAAAGTCAAATGGAAAGAAAGGTATGGCATATTAAGTAAAACCAACAAAAAACAAAAGCCAGTTTTAAAAGGATTATTTAAGAATGCCTGGAGGGCACCAGTGGGAGTGGGGCATTGGGATCAGAGTGCGGTGGTGGGCAGAGGTGGCAGGGATTTCCACAAGGTGTGGCGGGCAGAGAGCACAGGCGTCATCTGTTGGGTGCACCTCCTGCCAGTCAGAGTCCCAGAGTTGGAACCTGCTCAGCCAGAGACAACATGACCAGGGCCCATAGCAAGGGCACAAACCTCCACAACAAGCTGGCTGGGCATGAGCTGCACTTGAGCCTCAGCAACCTGAATAAGGTTCCAGTCAAGGAGCTGGCTGCCCTCCCAAAGTCCACCATACTGGATCTGTCCTGCCATAAACTGCCTACTTCACTGTTAGATTTCTGCGGCCTTGCATGCCTGGTGCAGCCAAACCAGACTAAATCAAACGATAGCAATTACACGACTGTGGCCATCTGGTCAACCTCCAGCACCTGGATGTCCTAAATAGCAAATCAGTCACCTGCCTGGCAGGTTTGCTCAGCTTACAGGCCTGGAGTGAAGGACAACTCCCTTGACCCTATCCTGGCCAAAGCATCAGGGAATTGGTTGGATGAAAAGGAGGGTCCGCAGTGTGAAGACAGCAGTTACAGCACAGGAAGCCCACAGAGGCCACAGTGGCTGAATTAGAACCAGAGGCAGAGAAGAAGCAGGTCGAGCAGTGAGCCCAGGAGACTGGGGAATAGGAACTGTGCTATGGGAGCAGGCATAGAGAGGGCTATGGTGCCATCAAAGCATCCAAGCAGGAGGGGAGAAGAAACCTAAGAAGCAAACAAATCAGGCCCAGCAATCAAAGTCCAGCTCTGGACCCCAGAAACACACATGGTCTTCGGCTGTACTGAAGCTGCTGCCATGTGGCTGGCAGGCTGGTGGCATGCCAGGTGACCAAGATGCAGCAGCCCCTCTGCACAAGCATGATTACCATCTATGACAATGCAGTCCGGGTCTGTGTAGCCACAATGTCCTCCAGTGGGAAACTGATTCTCAGCAGTGAGCTTGTCCTTGACACCTGCTGCCTTCCAGCCTTGGAGCTTGGATTCCTGTGGAAGTGGGTTCTGCTGGACACAACCTCTTCTTAGCATCAGACCTACCTACAATCTCAAATGGGTACTTGAGACCTTCTTTTGGTAGGATTTCTTTGTTCCCTGGGGTTCCCTGATGGCATAAGAAGTGGGAGATGGGGAGAGGAAAAAACTGCATGCCTAAAGGAATAGGCTTGAGAATGGGGAGAAGAAAACACATAGCCTTTTCTAGTTGTTATACAAAACTATGTAAAGGCAAGGTTCCTGTCTACTAAATAGTCAGCTGTCACTATGTTTATACTTTTGTATGCCACGAACCATTTCTTTCATTGCTCCCTGGGTATCTGGGGCAGATCAGGAGGCAGTGTGCTATTGAGGACTAGAGGAATACCACACTGAGCAAATCTAGCCTAAATGGGACAGAGGGGCATACCTATTTTCTGAAGGACCCCAGACATTCAGACATTTAATGACATACAAAATCTCAAAAAAAAAAGACTTCAAGACTATCAAATCCAATAGAACACTTGCAGATGAGAAAACAGGTCATCTGTGACTTGCTTATGGTCTCCCAGCTAATTTAGGGAGGCTGAACTCCCACTTTGGTATCCTTTCTTTCCTTTCCATCATTTTGCTCTCCTTATAATACCTGAGAGAATAGAACATATACCAGAATTGAGTATCTCTCAGTCAGAATATGGAATCTTTCATGGAGACAGATTCATGGCCCACAGATAGAAATATCATAGCCATGAGGGTCTTGGACAGTTTCTGTGGAGTCCTGCCCGAGCTCATGTGGCTTCATACAATGGGGGTGGTCCAAGCTCTTTGACTTGACTTTAGAACATTAACTCCCCAATTGCCAAAAAGCAAGGTGGACCCTTGCAAAGCCACACTGTTACAGCTCTGTTAGTAGTTGATGTGATCTCAAAGGCAACCTGAAAACTCAAGCATCATAGAGGCTGAAGTTTAGAATTGTTTGATTCTAGTCCTAGAACTACATCTACAGAGGGAAGTGAATCAAGAAGCAGCACGACATATAAAAGTGGTCAGGAACTGTCATGACTAGTGCAAATAAGGGCAGGACTGCCATTCTCTTGTCTGCCAGACTGTTTCCTTGCTCAATGGCCGCCTTTGTCACATCTTTCACAACAGCTGGATGAAGGGATCAGAAATGGCAGTGCAATGCTGCTCATTCACTGAAATCTCCTGATTGAAAGCTCTTTGCCTCTCCCACATGGAGAGCAAGAAACCGTCATGGTTCCAAGATAAAGAAGAAGGGTCCAGATTTTTAGCCATAGTGGCCCAATGACTTTTCTCCCCTAAGGATTGCTCTGCTACATAGGCCTACACCATACTAGGAATCCCTAGACATTCCTTTAGCATTCCTCAAAGCTCCAGAGCCATTGCTGCAAATGCTTTATTGAAACTAAATACATAGCACAATAAATGAAATTGAGGGAATGCAGAAGTTGGCCAAGTGATCAAACCCCTGTTCCCAGGCTGGTCAAGGCAGCCTCAGTGGGTCAGAGGGAGGCCGGAGCATACCAACCTGGTAAAGCCAAGCCACCAAGGGTAGTTCACTCATCTTCTTGAGATTTAATGCTCAGTTGCTTTTGGATTTTTTCCAATTATTAAATACATGTCTGGGTGGTCAAAAAATGATTCAAACCCCATTAAAGGGAAAAATATATATACATACATGTAAATGTGGGTGGTGTATACTTGAGAAGGACATACATTAACAAGCTAGAGGACTAATCTTCAAGAGTTGGAGGGCAGGTTCTATTTTATTTGGTATAACCTAGTCATACAAAAAGATGGGTAAATATCAATCTTTATTAAGTATCAGCACCATGAGGACATGACATTTTTAATGATAAACCAAATATATATGTAGATCAAGTCTACACTTCTTTTTATAGGAGCAAACACTGTGGTATTTATCATCATACAAAAAAGCAGCTACTGAATGGATAAGAAAACATGACCAGCCTATATGCTGCCTACAAAAGACCCACCTCAGAACAAAAGACCTACACAGACAGAAAGTGAATGGTAGGGGAAAAAATATTCCAAGAAAAAGGACAGGAAAAAAAAGCCAGGGTAGCAATATTTATATCAGTCAAAAGAAAAAAATCAAAACAAAGGCCATAAAAAGATATAGAGAAGGACACTTAATAATACTCAAGGGTGGAATCCATCAAGAAGACATAAACATTGTAAACATATAGGCACCCAACATAGGAGCACCCAAATACATAAGGAAAATCTCAGAGGACTTAAAGATATAGACAGCAACATGCTTATAGTAAGGAATTTTAACACCGCACTGTCAACAATGGATAGGTTTAAAACCCCACTGCCAAAAAAAAGAATAAACAAAGATATTGTGGCACTGAATGATGCTCTATATCAAATAGACTTAATTGATACATACAGAAACTTTCAACCCAAAGAAGCAAAATAAACATTCTTTTGAAGTGCACATGGAATATTTTCAAAGAGACCACATGATATGACACAAAACAAGCCTCAAGAAATTCAAGAAAATTGAAGTCATATCAAACATCTTTTTGCATCAAAATGGCCCCAAACTAGAAACCAAACTCAAGGAAGAATTCAAAAACAGTCAAATTCATGGGGACTGAATAACATGTTATTAAACAATGAATCAGTTAACAATAAGATCAAGGAAGAAATCCAAGAGTTTCTGGAAAAAATGAAAATGAACACACAACAATGCAAAACCTATAGGACACAGCAAAGGCAGTCCTGAGAGAGAAGTTCATAGCAATACAGTTCTACCTAAAAAACACAGAAGAATTTCAAATAAACAGCCTAACCCTATATCTGCAAGAACTGGAGGAACAACAACAAACAAAGCCCAGAGTGAGTAGAAGGAAGGAAATAATCAAAATCAGAGTAGAATTAAATGGCATAGACCTAAGACAACAATTCAAAGGATCAATAAATCCAGGAGCTGGTTCTTGGAAAAGATAAACAAAATTGACAAGCCTTTAACCAGACTCACCTAGAAAAAAAGGCAGAGGGCCCAAATAAATATAATCAGAAATGAAAGAGGAGAAATTACAACTGATACCACAGAAATACAAAGGAAGGTAAGAAATGACTATGAACAACTATATGCCAAGAAATTTGAAAACCTGGGTGAAATGGACAAATTTCTAGAAACATATCATCTTCCAAAACTGAATCAAGGAAAAGCAGAAAGCCTGAACAGACCAATAACAACTGATGAAATTGCAGCAGTAATCAAAAAACTCCCAGCACACAAAAGCCCTGTACTGGATGGTTTCACAGGAGATTTTTATGAAACATTTAAAGAAAAGTTAACCCCTATCCTTCTCAAAGTATTCTAAAAAATCCAAGAAGAAAGACTCCCAAACTCTTTCTATGAGGCCAGTATCATCCTAATCTCAAAACCAGATAAGGACACAGCAAAAAAAAGGAAACTACAGGCCAATATCGCTGATGAACCCACATGCTAAAATCCTCAATAAAATATTGGAAATCTGCATTCGGCAACACATTTAAAAGAGCATACACCATGATTAAGGGGAGTTCATCCCAGGGACACAAAGATGGTACAATATTCACAAATCGATAAGCGTAATATACCACATAAACAAAAGAAAAGTCACACGATCATATCAATAGATGCTGAAAAAGCATTTGATAAGCTACAGCACCCATTTATGATAAAACACACTCAGCAAAGTGGGAATAGAGGGACCATACCTCAAAATAATAAAGGCCACATATGAGAGACCTAGAGCCAACATGATACTCAACTGGAAAAAACTAAAAGCTTTCCCCTTAAGATCTGGAACAAGACAAGTGTGTCTTCTTTCACCACTTCCTTCAACAGAGTATTGGAAGTTCTAGCCACAATGATCAGACAAGAAAGAGAAATAAAAGGCATCCAAATTGGAAAGGAGGAAGTAAAACTGTCATTGTTTGCAGATGACATGATAGTGTACATAGAAAACCTTATAGGCTCCATCAAAAATGTACTTGGTTTAATAGGTGAATTTGGCCAAACAGTGGGATACAAAGTCAATATTCAGAAATTGAGGGCTTTTTTGTATACCAACAATGAAATATCAGAAGTAGAAATTAGGAAACAATCCCATTTACTATAGCAAAAAGAAAAACAAATACATAGGAATAAACCTAACGAAGGTTATAAAAGACCTATACTCAGAAAAATATACAACACTGAAGAAAGAAGTTAAGGAAGACATAAATAAATGCAAGCATATACTGTGTTCATGGATTGGAAGAATTAACGTCATTAAAATGTCCATATTACCCAAAGCAATCTAGAGATTCAGCTGAATCTCTGGAAGACCAATGGCATATTTCACAGATCTAGAACAAATATTTCAAAAATTTATATGGAACAAAACATGACCCCAAAGAACCTCAGCAATCTTGAGAAAGAGAACAAAGTAGGAGGGATCACAACACTATATCAAACTATATTACAAGGCCATTGTAATCAAAACAGTCTGGTACTGGCATAAGAACAGACTCATAGATCAATGGAACGGAATAAAGAGCCCAGAAATTAACCCATGTCTCTATGGTCACTCAATTAATATTCAACAAATGGGGCAGAAATCTAAAACGGAGTAAAAATAGCCTCTTCAACAAATGGTGTTGGGATATCTGAACAGATACATGCAAAAAAAAAGAAAATGAAACTAGACCATCAACTTACACAAAGCTAAACTCAAGATGGATAACAGGCTTAAATAAAGTCATGACACCATAATGGTCTTGGAGAACATAGGCAGAAAAGTCTCAGATATCCCATGCAGCAATATTTTTATTGATATGTCTCCTAGAGCCAAGAGATATAAAGGAAAAAATAAACAAATGGGACTACATCAAATTAAAACGATTCTGCATGGCTAAAGAAAATATCACCAAAATGAAAAGGGAACCAGCCATGTGGGAAAACATATTTGCTAATGATATCTTGGACAAGGGCCTGATCTCCAAAATATATAAAGAATTCACACAACTCCACTCCAGGAAGACAAACAACCCAATTGAAAAATGGGCAAAGGACTTGAACAGACACTTTTCCAAGGAGAATATACAGAGGGCCCAGAGACATATGAAAAGATGCTCAGCATCACTAGCAATCAGAGAGATGCAAATTAAAACCACAATGAGATACCACTTCATACTGGTCAGAATGACCACCACAAACAAATCAACAAACAATAAGTGCTGGTGAGGCTGTGGGGAAAAGAGAACCCTAGTGCACTGTTGGTGGGAATGCAGACTGGTACAGCCACTATGGAAAATAGTGTGTAATTTACTCAGAAAACTAAACATGGAACTGCCTTTTGATCCAGCAATTCCACTGCTGGGACTCTACCCTAAGACTCCTGAAACACTAATTCAAAAGAACCTATGCACCCCAATCTTCATAGCAGCACAATTAACAATAGCCAAGTGCTGGGAGAAACTTAAGTGCCCACCAGTAAATGAGTGTATCAAAAAAACTATGGTACATTTACATGAAAGAAAGAAGGAACTCCTTTCCTTTGCGACAGCATAGATGGAACTGGAGAGCCTTATGCTAAGTGAAATAAGCCAGGCAGTGAAAGATAAATGCCATATGATCTTACCTATAAGTGGATCCTAATCAACAAAGCAAACAAGCAAGCAAAATATAACCAGAAACATTGAAATTAAGAACAAAATAACAGTAACCTGAGGGGCGGTTGGAGGGGATAAGGGGAGAAAAGGCAGAAGGGTTGTCAAGGAACATGTATAAAGGATATATGGACAAAGCAAAGAGGGGTAGATCAAGGGTGGAAGGTGGGCATGGCTGGGATGGGTGGGAGTGGTGGGGGGGGAAATGGAGACAACTGTATTTGAACAACAATAAAAAAATTCAAAAAATATGCTAGGTAAAAAATACTTAACTATGTTATTTTGCAACATGGTAGAACTAAGGATTCTTAGTTAGATTTGAGTCCCTTCTCTGTGATGTATTTGTGTTGTGTAATAATAAGTAAATTTTACCAAGGCATTAGTTCATGTCAAGCACAGGGCTAAATTTTTTACAGGTATTGGCTAATTTAATCCTTATAATGGTTCTATGGGTGTTTTAAGATACTATAGGTATTATTCCAGCTAATAAAGGAAGTAACAGAACTACAGAGAATTTAAATTATCCATTATTAAATTTAATTTTAAATTACCAGCAAATTGGATTTTGACCTAAGATAGTGTGACCTTAAAATTTTAGTATAGATTTACTCTACCTCACCTCACATTGGTAACATTTTTCTTCCTGTTTCACAAGGTTGTCTCAAGTCTATGTAAGGAAATATTATTTTGAATTTTTAGGATGGAAATCTGGTACAGATAAATGTGGGACTTGCCAAAGACAAGCTACAAAAAGAAAGCAAGAAAAAAAGAAAAGAAAGAGAAAGAGAGAAAGGAAGGAAAGGAAAGGAAAGGAAAGGAAAGGAAAGGAAAGGAAAGGAAAGGAAAGGAAAGGAAAGGAAAGGAAAGGAAAGGAAAGGAAAGGAAAGAAGGAAGAAAGGAAGGAAGGAAGGAAGGAAGGAAGGAAGGAAGGAAGGAAGGAAGGAAGGAAGAAAGAAAGAAAGAAAGAAAGAAAGAAAGAAAGAAGGAAAAAGAAAGGAAAGAAGGAAGGAAGGAAGAGAAGGAGGGAGGGAGAGAAAGAGGGAGGGAGGAAGGAAGGAAGGGAGGAAGGGAGGAAAGAAAAGAAAACAGAATTTGTTGCAGGTCCTAAAGAAGGATGGAGACATGCCTCTTTTGTTTGCCAACAGGCAGATTGACACTGACCCACCCACACCCCTCACCAGTTGCCTGCATGACATTTGTCTGAGATTTGACCCGATAAATATGGGCATGTTTGGGATGAGGCATTTGACCATGGACTAGAATGAAGACTTGCTAGCCACATAGAGGTGCCTGTGTGGCCATGATCCAACCAGAAGGACTAAACAGCTCTGGATTGTGAACATACCACCAGCAAGGTGGATCAGAAAGCTTCTGGGTCTCTCAGAATAAGCACATTCTGGAGCTTTTAGAATAATTTGAGTTATGGATAAATAGGAAATGGATAATCTCTAACAGTAGAGGAAATGCAACCAGTTTCAAGTGAAGGAGCCCCCTTGGCAAAGAGCAGGGTGTTATTCTCAGCCCCACATTTCACTTCATTATAAAGCAAAAAGTGGATATAGTGATATAACATGTTCCTCCTAGCGGGGCAATGACTTTGCCTGTCAGAAGCCAAGATCACAGCCTCAGTATGCAAAATTAAATTAGTTACCCACAGTCTGTTCTTAGAAATTTCCAAGTGAATGCAGGACTCAACAAAGGAATTGGGTTTAAATTGTGGCAGATACTCTCATAGGGCCTTTGTTCGCTTCTGAGAATAAACCCTGAGCAGCCAATGCGTTCAACACTTCTATAAGGGCCAGCAGTTCTCAGAATGATGACAAAATAATGCTGCCTTCTTTCTTGGTCTTCCTTGTAATTAGCACTCTTGTGCTTTTAAAATCTTCTTTGCAATATCAAGCGGGAATATTGATCATTACGAGGATCCATAACATCATAATTATTGTTTCTAACTACTAATTAAAGTTGTGCTTTAAATTTGTTTTAAAGTATATGATGGTAATAAATATAAAATCATAGCTTTTTAAAAGTACCCTGGCATTGTACAGTCATTAAATTTATATCAAGAACTTAATGCAGTAATTATTGAAAAGTATTTAGTATTAAAGATGGCTAGATGTGAATAACTAGTCAAAACTGATAAACACTAATAGGAAGGCATACAAACTCAAAAATAAGCACATTTTACTTATTTTTGAAATGAAAGAATGCTATTTTTTTCAATAACACCAACTGTTAGGTTGCTTAAATACTATTAATAAATTTTCAGTTTATGGGATTGAATATGTATGCTAATTATGACACTCATTCAATATTTTACTTTATATAATGTATATTATATCATATATATTATTTGAGGTAAAATATTTTCAGTGTGCATTTTAGGTGTTAGGTTATGTTTATTATTTATTCCATTTTAATAAAAATGCAATAAACACAGGTATGCATTTTAGAACACAAGGGCAGGTAATTTTGACTGGAATTTATAATACAAAAATGAAATTTTTGAAATGACTATTTCTTACTCTCCCCACTTCTACCTTATGCATAGCTAACCCAGACCCAACCTGATTTTAGAATCTATCATATTTCACATTTGATCTAGCAAATCACATTTCTCACAGTGATAACCAGATATGGAAGAAAGGAATCAAACATGGAAAGTTGCCTGTTAAATGAGTGCAATTAGCATGAAAGCCATCTAATTGGACTTTCTGTTCCTGCCATCAAAGAAATCCTCAAGCTGTCTCAGCAACTGATTAGGTCACATGGCACTGTGTTGACAGAAATGTCGGTGTCACTAAAGAAGCCAGCCTTCATGATCTTTAAGTTATCCATGACTCATGCTGTCATATTTCTTTCCACCACATAAGAAAATGAGTTCGTTAGAAAACTGACCTCTCCTAGGAACAGCAACAAAAATCAAAACCACATCCCTTCTGTGGTTAATGCTAATTGCAGTAGGGGCTTCAAATCTCACTTACATTAGAATATTTCTCTTTTTCCCCTCTTTTACTATTTCTATTTACCTTCAAAACCAGCTTTTGAAATTAGCTGTGAGTATGCATCACTGGTACCAGAAAGGTTAGCTAGTTATAGTACACACAAAGAGAGTGACATTCTCTTCTATTGTTTTTAAATGACTGAATGCAACAATTATGACAGCTGCCTTTAATAATAATTGACAGAAAGGAAATCTAATGTAAGCCCCATCTTATTCTCTATCATAAACTGCATTGTTTTATAACATTTCTTGTATTCCTATGAGAACTCTTTAAAATTCAGCATTTTACACATAGTTCATTTGAAAATTTGAAGGGCACCATATACAATATCATGAAATTCTTGTTTGGAGAAGAATGTATTCCTATATAATACACAAAATGAAATTTACGTTTTAAGAACTACAAGCTCAAGAGAGTTTCAAGGCATAAGACTTACAACACAGTGTCAGCTTGTTGGCTTATATAATTTTTATATCACCCATGGCAATTGCCAATGGTTATAGAACTGGAAACTAGTGCGAACAAAAGTTAACAACAACAAGAATGGAGTGACTAAATTAAGTTAGTTAAATAGCAAATGTGGAGGAAAGAAGAAACACTTTTCCTGTCTCTTTACAAACTCTCCAGTTTATTCCCTGAAGCAGGAGATCTGAGTGCCCATAGACGATGTCATTGCTTGGCTTGCCGAGCTATAAAATACTCCTGGCACCCCTCTTTAAAAAATGTGACTGTTGACATTTAAATGACTAGGAAAATTACAGTTGATTCTGTACACTTTATTACCAGAAGAATGTGGCCAGATCAGAGGAAATTTGGAAAAGATTAACACAAATGATTAAAGAGGAAGGTAGGCACAAAAAAATGTTACAATTATACAACTAGAGTAGTAACGAGGAAACAGTTACAGAAATCTTGTGCCTAAAGAATGATTACGTAAATATGAATGGAAGTAACATTAAAATTATATTCAATGACTTAAATACAAAAAAAGAATGAGATTAAGTATAATCAAATTTTCTATTTTTAAACATCCATTTTATAAGACATGAAAAGTTGTTTTTAAGTAGCAAATATAGCAATCCCACCTTTAAAACAAAACAAAGCAAAACAAAACAAAAAAAGAGACTTAGATTTAAAGAATATAACTTGCTCATGATAAAGAGCTACTTTTCTCATCCTCTCAAGAAAAATAATGTGCATTAGAACTTTTTTCCTGACAATACTTGCTAAAGTAATGAGCACCTAAGAAATGTGATATACTTTTTTGATCATTTCAATAATGTGGTATATTATATAATACATCTTGGGCCCTCATTTTATGTTGAAAATATATAGTCATATCAAGTCAGAAACATTCATGTTATGAAATACTTGGACTGCCTATTGCTGTATCCTAGAGTTATTTATGATTTAGAGAATTAAAATTCTAATAAGCCCTATATCTAAATGAAAATTTACGTATCTCAGAGTAAATTATTTCTGTACAGTCATGAATTTTTTCCGTAAGAATTTGCGGATTTAGCAAAGTTTTCAGTGTCCCTATTCCCTTCACACTATCACACTTTATCAACAATTTTATATCCATCACAGCTAAAGTGGCAGTTTTAGTAGCTAAAAAATGCAATTATTTCCACCACAAGTTAGGTTCCCCCTCGGAAAGTTGCATGGAAATAATAAAAGTAGGAAAGCCAGAATCAGGGTCGACCACAACCTCCTCCCTGATGCTCCTGTCTTTTTCTCCCTTGGTGACCGGTCATTCACCTACATGCAGATGACTCCCAAAGCCAAACTTTTTAACCCTTGATAATTGAAATTTATGTTACATTTCCAACTCTCTACTGGATCTTTCCATTTGGATATTCTTCCATCATCTCAAATTAATTCATCTGAAATAGTACCTCTTCTTGATCACTTTGCTGGCTAATGGATCCACCATTCTTTCCTTGGTCTGCATTAAAGCTTCAGGAGCCATCTTAATTCATTCTCAGCTTCTTCCCACATTCAGTTACTACCAAATCTTGCTAACTTCTCTTTCATGTCTCCTAACCCAGTCTTGTGAGCACACAACACACACAAACATACACACACATTGCCTCATAGTTTGTCTAATTCCCACAGTTCCCTCCAGTGTCAATTTTCTCCCACCCATATTTACCTTCCCAAAACATTACTATCATCCCATTACACCTGGGTTTTAAAAATGATTCTCTTCTGCCTATAGAATAAATCTCTAACCCCTTAGCCTGAGGTTCAGTCCTTTTCATGGTTGACTCTATCCCATATTTCACATTCATTGCTCATGCATTTTCCTGTTATCACCATCCCTCAGAGAAACTTGGCCTTTCCTGGGTCCACACTGTCAAACACGCCATGTTCTTGTCTTGAAATATCCTCTCCTTCCTTCTCCACTAATCCGAATTCCTAAAAATCCCACTTAAATCCCACTTACTGCCTGAAGCCTTCCTTGACTAGTATAGGCAGAGAGTTTCTGTTTTCTCCTCACTGTAACACATTCCACATCCTCTGCTACTCATTTATCCTAGAAAATGGTAGCATTTAGACTAGACATAGACTATACTCTCATCTATCATATATTATATTTGACTTCTAATATAACATATATGTATTAATTCTATCTCATAATTACTTTTCATAGAGAGTTTCAAAGATCATCTGTTTCTTTGATTAGATGATCAGAAACTTGAGAGAAATTTGGTAAAAAACAAATAAAAACCATTATCTTTGAACATACAATAATCTATGAAATTCAAAATAACCTCCAGACATTTCCATAAGAACAGGCAAATTACTTATTTTCTTTAAGCCCCAGGTTCCTTGTTTGTAAAAAGGACTAGGATATACCTATCTTTAAAGTCATTTTAAAGGTTAATTTAAATAATATATGTAATAATATCAACCACAGAAGGCACTGCATAAATGTGAGTTCTTTTCCCTTTGTGTCCTCTAGGTAGCTTACCCACAGTGAAGACTGGTCAAAACTAATCAAAAAGTGTTTGTGATGATTTACATTTTAACATTTCTTAGAAAATAAGTTGCTCAGTCTTACTAGAGCAAAAGGGCACACAAGAGATTAAAAAGTAACGGGGTTGATATTGTAGGTTGATGCAACACTGAAGAAAAACTTGATTGTCAAGCTATGGACTATTTTTTTCACTTAATATTTAATAAGACATGCTAAAACACTAGACCTGAAGGTCATGTGACTTGTTGCTCTTCTTTTTAATTTGTCACCTCTATAATATATGTGAAATAACCATAGGGGAGAGTAGGTGCTAGATATGTATGGACCAAAAGCATGGACTTGGTTTCAGAAGGCTAGGCTAATAATCTTGGCCTTGACAATGAATAGCTGTGTGATTCTAGGCAAATTCCTTTACATCTGAGCCTCTGTTTTCTGATCTGTAAAATCAAACTAATAATTCACTTCACACCAAATTTATTTGGGGATTGAATGTGATTAAATACATAAAATATAATATATAAGATATGAAGTACCAAGTGAATGTAAAATATTAAAAATGACATATGTCTTATTTCATAGATAATACTGTACAGTCAGATTTGGTGAAATATACCATATGATTTACACCTCTCCACAAGAAAAAGAAAAATTAAGATGCAGGTGTATGTTTATGGTGGAATGGGAGTTTAACAATAAAGTAATGTTGGAGTTGACTCCATTTGAGAGGAGGGCTGACTGCAGCTACAAAGAAAATAAGAAATGTAGTTGATCCTTCTAAGGTGGGCTCATTCAACTCTTACTTGTCCTTTTCTTCTTTTTCTGGTCCCAGTACTGGCAGATTTCAAATCCCATAAAACAAAATAATGTAATTTGACTCTTTACTAAATGTATAATACAACATCGACTTCTGGAAAAAAGTAATAACATTACATCAAGTTAAACTAAATCCAGTAGGCAGAAAATTCAATAGAATGTTGCAAAACAAAAGAATGAATTTTGCATTGAGCCTAAGGACCAACAAGGGAATGATAGCAAGGATGCTCCCATGTGGAAACATTGCCTTGTGTTTTTATATTCAGGTATGGAAACAGTTGACAGTGGTACCCTAGCTGGCTGTGCTGCTGGAATGGTGGATGCAAAGGTTATTAGTCACCAAGTCTTATGTGGCTTTAAGGAGCAAAGATAATTCAATTCAAATTCAGAAATCAGCCATCTGAAATTACCCACAAATGTGAATAGAATTAACAAAGAAGTAATCATAGTAATATTGTTTATGGTTCTTGGTATCATTTAAGGGACATTCGTCATTGACTTTTTGGTTGCAGAAAAGATTATGTTTCTTTTGTAACAAAAAGTAAGACAAAAGCAGTACTGTCTAAAGAAATAAGCTTACAGATGTCTCAGCTGCAATGTCTAGTATGTCCATAGAACGTTTAACTTCAAAACAAAGGCCATAAAAGAGACAAAGAAGGTCACTACATAATACTTAAGGGAACAGTCCATCAAGAAGATAGAGCCCTTGTAAACATATATGCACCCACCATAAGAGCAACTAAATATATAAGGAAAATCTTGGAGGACTTCAATAAAGATATAGATGGCAACACACTTATAGTAGGGGATTTTAACACCTCACTGTCAATAACGGACAGATCTTCCAAGCAAAGAATCAACAAGGATATTGTGGCATTGAATAACACTGGAGATCAAATGGACTTAATCAATATATACAGAACCTTCCACCACAAAGAATAAAAATATACATTCTTTTAAAATGCACATGGAATATTCACTTATTGTGTAGGATATCTGAAATTTCACCGCTTGTATTTTCCACTAAGACTTTTACGGTGTCACGACTTATATTTAAGTCTTCTATCCATCTTGAGTTTATTCTGGTGTATGGTGTAATTTCATAGCCTACTTTCATTTTTTTTTCTGCATATACCTGTCCAGATATCCCAACACCATTTGTTGAAGAGGCTATTTTTACTCCATTCTATGCTCCTGCCCCCTTTCTCAAATATTAATTGACAGTAGAGACATGGATTTCTGGGCCTCTATTCTGTTCCATTGATCTATGTGTCTGTTCTTATGCCAGTACCAGACTGTTTTGATTACAATGGCCTTGTAACATAGTTTGATATAGTGTTGTGATCCCTCCTACTTTGTTCTCTTTCTCAAGATTGCTGAGGTTCTTTGGGGTCACGTTTTGTTCCATATAAATTTTTGAAATATTTGTTCTAGATCTGTGAAATATGCCATTGGTCTTCTAGAGATTCAGTTGAATCTCTAGATTGCTTTGGGTAATATGGACATTTTAATGACGTTAATTCTTCCAATCCATGAACACAGTATATGCTTGCATTTATTTATGTCTTCCTTAACTTCTTTCTTCAGTGTTGTATATTTTTCTGAGTATAGGTCTTTTATAACCTTGGTTAGGTTTATTCCTATGTATTTGTTTTTCTTTTTTGCTATAGTAAATGGGATTGTTTCCTAATTTCTACTTCTGATATTCCATTGTTGGTATACAAAAAAGCCCTCAATTTCTGATTATTGACTTTGTATCCCACTGTTTGGCCAAATTCACCTATTAAACCAAGTACATTATTGATGGAGCCTATAAGGTTATATATGTACATTATCATATCATCTGCAATGACAGTTTTACATCCTCCTTTCCAATTTGGATACCTTTTATTTCTCTTTCTTGTCTGATCGTTGTGCCTAGAACTTCCAATACTCTGTTGAAGGAAGTGGTAAAAGTGGACACACTTATCTTGTTCCAGATCTTAAGGGGAAAGCTTTTTTTTTTTTTAATTTAAAATGCCTTTATTTTCTAAAACCTTTGCATCACAATTAATAAAATTGTATCTAACTAGCATTGTCATTTGCTCACTTTAATTATATTATTTCTTTTTTAAAATTTTTATTGTTATTCAATTACAGTTGTCTGCATTTTCTCCCCATCCCTCCACCCCACCCCCGCCAATCCTATCTCCCTCCTCCACCTCTATCCTCCCCCTTGGTTTTGTCCATGTGTCCTTTACAGTAGCTCCTGTAAACCCCTCTCCCCACTATCCCCTCCCCACTCCCCTCTGGCTATGGTTACATTGTTCTTAATTTCAATGTCTCTGGTTATATTTTGTTTGCTTTTTTCTTTTGTTGATTATGGTTCAGTTAAAGGGGAGATCATATGGTATTTGTCCCTCACCGCCTGGCTTATTTCACTTAGCATAATGCTCTCCAGTTCCATCCATGCTGTTGCAAAGGGTATAAGCTCCTTCTTTCTCTCTGCTGCATATAATTCCATTGTGTAAATGTTCCATAGTTTTTCGATCCACACATTTGCTGATGGGCACTTAGCTTTTAGTTTTGCCCATTGATTATGATGTTGGCTGTAGGTTTTTCGTATATGGCTTTTATTATGTTGAGGTATGGTCCCTCTATTCCCACTTTGCTGAGTGTTTTTTATCATAAATGTGTGCTGTACCTTATCAAATGCTTTTTCAGCATCTATCGATATGATCATGTGACTTTTGTCTTTCATTTTGTTTATGTGGTGTATTACATTCATTGATTTGAGTGTATTGTACCATCCTTACATCCCTGGAATGAATCCCACTTAATCATGGTATATGATCTTTTTGATGTATTGCTAGATGCGGTTTGCCAATATTTTGTTGAAGATTTTAGCATCTATATTCATCAGAAATATTGGCCTGTAGTTTCCTTTCTTTGCTGTGTCCTAATCTGGTTTTGAGATTAGGATAATACTGGTCTTGTAAGAACAGTTAGGAATCTTCTCTCTTCTTGAACTTTTGGGAATAGTTTGAGAAGCACAGGAGTTAGTTCTTCTTTAAATGTTTGGTGAAATTCACCTGTGAAGCCATCTAGTCCACAGCTTCTGTGTGCCAGGAGTTTTTTTGGTTACTTCTTCAGTTTCACTAGTTGTTATTGGTCTATTCAGGCTTTCTATTTCTTCCTGATTCAGTTTAGGAAGATTATATGTTTCTAGAAATTTTGTCCATTTCACCCAGATTGTCCAATTTCTTTGCATACAGTTGTTCATAGTAATTTCTTATAATCCTTTGTATTTCTCTTGTATCAGTTGTAACTTCTACTCTTTTTTCCGATTTTATTTATTTCAGTACTCTCTCTTTTTTTCTTGATGAGTCTAGTTAAAGGCTTGTCAATTATGTTTATCTTTTCAAAGAACCAGCTCCTGGATTTATTGATCCGTCAAATTGTTTTGTTTAACTATGCTACATTTACACAATGGAATACTATGCAGCAGAGAGAAAGAAGACGCCCCTACCCTTTGTGACAGCATGGATGGAAATAGAAAGCATTATGCTAAGTGAAATAAGCCAGGTCGTGAGGGAGAAATACCATATGATCTCACCTTTAACTGGGACATAACAAAAGAAAAAAGCAAGCAAAATATAGCCAGAGACATTGAAATTAAGAACAATCTGACTGTAACCAGAGGGGAGGTCAGAGAGGATGATGGGGGGTAGGGGAAAAGTGTTTTCAGGAACAACTATAAAAGACACAAGGACAAAACCAATGGGGGGTTGGAATAAGGGAGGGAGAAGGGTTTGGCTGGGGTTGGGGAGAGTAGTGGGGAGTCAACACAGACAACTCTAATTGAACAATAAAATAATTTTTTTAAACATTGTTTTTTGTTTTTTGTCTCTGTGTCAGTTTGATTATGATCTGATCTTGATTATTTCCTTCCTTCTACTCTCTCTGGGCTTTGTTTGTTGTTGCTCCTGTGGTTCTTGTAGATGTAGCATTAGGTTGTTTATTTGAGGTTTTTCTGTTTTTTAGGTAGACCTGTATGCTATGAAGTTCCCTCTCAGGACTGCCTTTATTGTGTCCCATAGGTTTTGGGCTGTTGTGTGTTCATTTTCTTTTGTTACCAGAAACCTTTTTATTACTCTCCTGATCTC
The DNA here is from genome assembly GCF_022682495.2 of Desmodus rotundus. Taxonomy (NCBI): domain Eukaryota; kingdom Metazoa; phylum Chordata; class Mammalia; order Chiroptera; family Phyllostomidae; genus Desmodus; species Desmodus rotundus. The sequence continues at coordinate 53,679,922 of NC_071394.1, read as the reverse complement.
ATTGTTAAGCTAGTCATTATTTAATAGCATATTATTTAGTCTCTATGTATTTGAATGTGGTTGAGTTTTTTCCTTGAGGTTGGTTTCTAGTTTCAAGCCATTGTGATCAGAGTAGATGTTTGATATGATTTCAATTTTCTTGAGTATTTTGAGGCTTGTTCTGTGTCCTACAATGTGGTCTATCTTTGAAAATGTTCCATGTGCATTTGATTTTTTTTTCTTCCTTCACCTTTTTTTAATTGTTGCTCAAGTACACTTGTCTCCATTTTCACCACAAGTCAGCCGCCCCAACCCATCCCTCCCTCCATCCTTGAACCTACCCCCTTAGGCTTTGTCCATGTGTACTTTATACACGTTCCTTGATGGATCTTCCCCTATTTTCTCCCATTGTTCCCTCCCACCTCCCCTCTGGTTACTGTCAGTTTGTTCTTAATTCAATGTTTCTGGTTATATTTTGCTTGCTTGTTTGTTTTGTTGACTAGTTTCCAGTTATAGTTGAGATTGTATGGTATTTGTCTTTCACTGCCTGGCTTATTTCACTTACCATAATGCTCACCAGTACCATCCTTCTTTCTTTCTGCTGCATAGTATTCCATCATGTAAATGTACCACAGTTTTTTGATCCACTCATTTACTGATGGGCACTTAGATTGCTCCAAGCACCTGGCTATTGTTAATTGTGCTACTATGAAGATTGGGGTGCATAGGTTCTTTTGAATTGGTGTTTCAGGAGTCTTAGGGTAGAGTACAAGCAGTGGAATTGCTGGATCAAAAGGCAGTTCCATTTTTAGTTTTCTGAGGAAATTCCATGCTGTTTTCTACAGTGGCTGTACCAGTCTGCATTTCCACCAACTGTGAACTTGGGTTGCCTTTTCCCCACAGCCTCGCCAGAACTTATTGTTTGTTGATTTGTTTAAGATGGCCATTCTGACCGGTGTGAGGTGGTATCTCATTGTGGTTTTAATTTGCATCTCTCTGATTGCTAGTGATGCTGAGCATCTTTTCATATGTCTCTGGGCCCTCTGTATGTCCTCCTTGGAAAAGTGTCTGTTCAAGACCTTTGCCCATTTTTTAATTGGGTTGTTTGTCTTCCTGGAGTGGAGTTGTGTGAATTCTTTATATATTTTGGAGATCAAACCCTTGTCCAATATATCATTTGTAAATATATTTTCCCTTATGGTTGGTTCGATTTTTGTTTTGCTGATGTTTTCTTTAGCCATGCAGAAACTTTTTATTTTGATGAGGTCCCATTTGTTTATTCTTTCCCTTTTGTCCTTTGCCCTAGGGCATATACCATATAGCATGTTCATGGATTGAAAGAATTAACATCATCAAAATGTCCATATTACCCTAAGCAATTTATAGATTCAATGTAATCCCTGTTAGAATACCAATGACATATTTCACAGATATTGAACAAACATTTCAAAAAAATTTATGGAACCATAAATGACCCTGAATAGCTGCAAAAATTTTGAGAAAGAAGAACAAAGGAGGAGGGATCACAGTACCTGATATCAAACTGTACTACAAGGCCACTGTAATCAAAACAGTATGGTACTGGCATAAGAACAGACACATAGACCAATGGAACAGAATAGAGAGCCCAGAAATAAATCCAAGTCTTTATGATCAATTGATGTTCAACAAAGGGGGCTGAAGCATAAAATGGTGTAAAAGTAACCTCTTCAACAAGAGGTATTGGGAGATCTGGACAGCTACATACAAAAACAATGAAACTCCATCACCAACTTACATCATACACAGAAATAAATTCAAGGTGGATAAATGACTTAAGTATAAGTCACAATACCATAAAAGTCCTAGAGGAGAACATAGGCAGGAAAATCTCAAGTTATTCCACACAGTCATATATACCCTAGAACAATGAAATTTCAATCATAAAAATTAACCCATAGACAAATATGATACTTAATTGTATTATAAGAAAGGATATAAATGTTATCCACCTTAATAATGTAAAATGTAAGAATTTAGGAGATGGGGTTAAAATTGAAGAGCTGGAGACAAACTCATGTATCAATAACTTGATCTTTTAGAATAGAGGTCAAGAGATACTGGCTGTGGTTGTTCAGCTAGGAAGTGGAGGTTCAACAAGCCATTTAAGATTGCAGAGGTATCGGGGGAGAACCAAGATGGCATCGTAGGTAGACACACTGTGCCTCCTCACACAACCAGAACTGACAGAAAATCGAATGGCGAGGAAGTCCGACACCAAGGAAATAAAAAATAAACATTGATCCAGACCAGTAGGAGGGGTGGAGACGGGCAGCCGGGGCAAAGAGGACTCGCGTTGGACCGAGACTGGCAGAATGTGGGACAAACGGGGCAGGCAGTCTGACCACTGGCAGACCCTGCAACCCCACATTCGCGCAGATAAACCAAGAGGGCCGGACTCAGAGTGGTGGAGAACGGGGCAGGCAGAGCGGCGGGTAGCACCCCACGGCCCCACACTCGCGCACAGATAAACCGGACAAAAGTTGGGGAGCGAAGCAGACCACGCAACCCAGGGCTCCAGCACGGGCAAATAAAGCCTCAAACCTCTGATTGAAAACGCCCATAGGGGTTCCGGCGGCAGCAGGAGAGACTCCCAGCCTCACAGGACAGGTCGTTGGAGAGACCCAAGGGGGTCTAGGGTGTGCACAAGCCCACCCACTCAGGAACCAGCACCAGAGGGGCCCAGTTTGATTGTGGGTAGCAGAATGAAAGATTGAGGTCCAGAAGAGAGTGGAGCAGATGCCATTGCTCCCTCTCGGCCCCTCCCCCACATACAGAGTCACAGCACAGCAACCAGCGTTACCCCGCCCCGGGGAATACCTAAGGCTCTGCTCCTTTAAGTAACAGACGCGCCAAGACCAAAAAAAAAAAATGGCCCAAATGACAGAACACTTCAAAGCTCCAGAAAAAATATAACTAAGCGAGGAAGAGATAGACAACCTATCGGATGCACAGTTCAAAACACTGGTTATCAAGACGCTCACAGAATTGGTTGAATCTGTTCAAAAACCAGATGAAAAAATGAAGCCTATGCTAAGAGAAACAAAGGAAAATGTACAGGGAACCAATAGTGATGCGAAGGAAACTGGGACTCAAATCAACGCTGTGGACCAGAAGGAAGGAAGAAACATCCAACCAGAAAAGAATGAAGAAACAAGAATTCAGAAAAATGAGGAGAGGCTTAGGAACCTCCAGGACATCTTGAAACATTCCAACATCCAAATTATAGGGATGCCAGAAGGAGAAGAGGAAGAACAAAAAATTGAAAACTTATTTGAACAAATAATGAAGGAGAACTTCCCCAGTCTGGCAAAGGAAATAGACTTCCAGGAAGTCCAGGAAGTCCAGGAAGCTCAGAGAGTCCCAAAGAAGCTGGACCCAAGGAGGAACACACCAAGGCACATCATCATGACATTACCCAAGATTAAACAGGAGAGAATCTTAGAAGCAGCAAGAGAAAAGGACACAGTTACCTACAAAGGAGTTCCCATAAGACTGTCAGCTGATTTCTCAAAAGAGACCTTATAGGCAAGAAGGGGCTGGCAAGAAGTATTCAAAGTCAAGGATCTGACTTTGAAAGGCAAGGATCTACATTCAAGATTACTATATCCAGCAAAGCTATCATTTAGAATGGAAGGGCAGATAAAGTGCTTTTCAGATAAGGTCAAGTTAAAGGAGTTTATCATCACCAAGCCCTTATTATATGAAATGTTAAAGGGAGTTACCTAAGAAAAAGATGATCAAAAATAGGAACAGTAAAAATGACAGCAAACTCACAGTTATTAACGACCACACCTAAAAGAAAAACAAAAGCAAACTAGGCAAACAACTACAACAGAAACAGAACAATAGAGATGGAGATCACAGGAGGGTTGTCAATAGGGGAGTGGGAGGGGGAGAGGGGGGAAATGGTACAGAGAATAAGTAGCATAGATGATAGTTGGAAAATAGACAGGGGGAGGGTAAGAATAGTGTTGGAAATGTAGAAGCCAAAGAACTTCTAAGTATGACCCATGGACATGAAGTATAGGGGGGGAATGTGGGAGGGAGGGGGTGGGCAGGATGGAGTGGAGTGAGGGGGGTGGGAAATGAGACAACTGTAATAGCATAATCAATAAATATATTTTTTTTAAAAAGATTGCAGAGGTATCCAACAGAAGTGTGAATAATGATAAAGCATGGAGCAGTGAGAAAAAAATGGGAGGTGAAATAGGGAGATATAGATGAGAAGTAGGAAGTCGATAGACACCGTCTAAAAAAGTTGTAAAACCACAAACTGATTAGTGATGAGCACTAGTGAGCAAGTGAAGAGATTGTTGAGACATCTCAAAAGAGTAAGAAACAAACATTTGTAAAGGGTTGCCTCTTAAAGAACAAACTAGTGGGTTGAAATGATGGAGTAGCAGACATTTCATTATAAGCACTTCTGTTTGATTTTCAGCTCCATGCATATCTTGTTCTGATAGTACGAAATAAAATGCAAAATATAATGCCAAGTAAAAAGAAGATATGAGATGAGATTAGAATACACATATCAGAATAATTTATGGTACTGGTTTGATTACAAATTATTATGCAATTTACTAGAGATTCAGTGATGGGCATCTTTAAATAGTGACGGTGCCGTCTGAGTTTCATTGTTAGTCCATGAGCATAAACTTCTTGACGAAGGTCTCAAGCTAAAATGATGGAAGGAGGGCTATTAAAGGCTCACCTGAAAGCATGTCTGAAATTAAAATGTAAATCATCTGGTTAAATTATTTTCTTTAAAAATTCAGTTCAGAAGTAGTTTATTTGTAAAGTAAAAATAATTAAAAATTCTGAGCTTATGTCTGAGTCTATAAACATAGTAAAATTTTACTGATCCAGAACCCAAGTATCTGACCCCTTAATCTATCCTGGAAAACACACCAGGATCAGGTTACAAACTACAAACTTCTTAAAAGATAAAATCTCCATGTCTCAGTATTTTACCCAGAAAGCTTTTCAACCCCTCCTGTTAGATATGTATGATTAATATTGATAATAATGTATACACACAACCCTAAATAGGGAGTGTGGCTTAGCCAATCTCTATGCACAGAATTTTTTAAAAAGTAGGCAGAAAGGGGAGTGTAATAGGAGATACTTGACATCATCAAGAATGACTACTAAAATCAAGAGAAGAGACATAAAAAACCCCCCGGAACAATAAAGCAGCTTCAAGAGCTTTAAAAAAAAATAGACATTGGAGGCTGTTTAGTTTGCTGACAAACTGCTCCACAGACCAGAAACCCCTGAGAGATGGTACAGCTTCAATACCGTTATAGCTAATAACCAACTGCAACCTATAGGTTGATGAGTCTCAAATCTAGATTTCTTACTGCAACCATTCTTCTGTGCTCTAGACATACTTATTTAACTAGCCATGGAATGTCTGCAGATGGGTGTTCTATAGGCACTTCAATTTCTCATCCACATTCTCTTTTGAAAGCTGCAATCCTCCTGATTTCCTCTCTCAGCAGCACAATTCCTGGTCTCTATCTGCACTGTTCACATCTGCATGGGTTTATGCAGTTTTCTCTACTTGTCTTTCTCACACAGATCCCAGCTGTAGAAAATACCTGGCAAATACCTACTCATTTGCAAGACCAAATAGCAGAAGCCTCACATGCTGAACAGAGATTTCCAGTCCTTCCTGGGTTTCCAAGGGCAGTCCACTGTGCTCTGTGTAAACAGATTTCTTGCGCCTCTAGTGGTCTATTACTCAAATCCTTCTACTAGGCTCTAAGCCCCTAGAAGGTACAATCTGTATCTTACTTGCCATTGTCACTTATTCCCAGGCCTTCTCTATCTGCTTCATAAATGTTTATCAAGCAAATGAACGAGTTATGTACATTATATCAAATTATTTTTAGTAAGAGAAAAATATTAATAGTCAATTCTTAGAGGAAGAAACACAAATGGTCAGTAAACATAGAAAGATGCTCAAATTTATAAATTGTTAGGGAAATGCAAAAAAGTTAAAAATAATAATTTGGAATGCCAAAGATGGAAAAGATTAATAACTCCTAGTGCTGTCCAGTATACAATGCAACTGGCATTCTCATACACAATTTGTGGGACTATAAAATATGACAACTCTTAGTGCAAGCAATTTGGTAACTGTTATTAATATGTAGAGTGAATTTATTATTTGACCCAGAAATCTCACTTCTGGGAATTTATCTAAGAGAAACAAAAGTATAGCAATTTGTTATGGAATCATTTTAGTAGCAATTTCTCAACAAAACAACAAACAGCAAGCAAATAAAACATCCTGGAGATGTAGTTAATATGGGAACCAGGGGATCAAAGTACACATCCATAGAGTGGAAAAATACAAAGAATGGAGTAATTAACATTGTTGACTTTAAAGAAACTGTCTACAAGGTACTGAGTCACAAGTAAGTTCCAGAATAATAGGATAAAATTTAAATATATATGTATATATTCTTGCATAAGCAAAATAAAAATATGGGGAGATTAAATGGTCATATTTGAATTTTAAAAATATCTTTAACAACTTTAATATATGAAAAATAAGAGAAAATATAACTGACACCTATCTACCCATCACTTAGTATAGCAAATGTCAATATTTTGACATATTTGCTTTAACTTTCTTTTTACAAAAGGAAGAAAGTGTCATAGACAGAGCTAAAACCATTTGCCCACATCCCTGTTCCCACTTTCCCTAGAGGTAATCACTGTCTTCCTGTGAGGATGAGTCCTTCCTGGGTATGATTTTATAATTTACTTGTGAATATATGCATTAATAAACAACCGAGATCTCTTTTTGTGTGTCTAAGTTTATATATATGGTATCATTTTTATGTATCATTCTGCTGTTTGTTTTTTATATTCAACATTCTTTTCCAGCATTATCCATGTTGATGTAGTTAATTCATTTTAATTTGCTATAATGTTCTATTGTATAACCATATCACAATTTATTTATTCTACCATTGATGGAGATGAATGACGCAATGAATATTGTTGTTTATATATTCTTGTAGGCATGTGCCAGTCTCTCTGGATTATGTAGCTGGAAGTGGAATTGTAGGTTCACAATTGGAATTGAATAGATCAGGTATTTATCTCCACCATTTTATTCCTTGACTGAGTTAGTGTTATAGAATCTTTTCTTATTTATTCATTCAGTAACTATTCTTAAAATTTAAATAAGCATGTTTGACTCTAAATAGTTAATAATCAAAGGTTTGACCTCATCTTGAACAATAGAAGCATCTTACAACACTTGGACTTGAATTACAGCTCTTCCTATCTTCTATATCATAGCTATGAAATAATTCAGTTTCACCCCCCTTTTAAATCCTCTCACTCTGAATTAGTCTTTACTATTTTTCTTACAGTTAATGTTTACTTAGATTTATCTAGATGTTTTCTAATGCCTTGGTTTGTCCCTGTTTGTTATATCCCCTTCCCTCCATGTCAATTTACCTATTCCTAAAATACATCCATTAGTATTTAAAAATATTTATCTTAAAATGTAGTTACTTTTTAAATCTAATTCTTAAATAGTAGTTTAGATAATTTTAAAAATCAAAGATGACCACTATTTTCTCTCAGTAGCTTGAATATCCATACCCTTTGTTTTTAGCCTCTGTTGTCATTCAGAAAAAAGCTATCAACATAAATGATTTTTGTTGAAAATCTTGATTTTATCTCTGGTTGATTTTTAACAGTCTTCTTAGTGTTTTTATGTTTTATACTCTGACTATGAGTTTCCCAGGTGCAAATTTATTTTTATTCATCCTAAGTAGACTAAGTATGTTTTCTTTAATCTGATGGGTTTTGTTTTACATAAGTTCTGAAAATTTACTAGTCATCATTTCTCTTAATATTCCCATTATTTTTGCACTATCATTCTTGATTCTTTCATCCATGCCTCTTAATAGCTGTTTCATACTTTCATCGATTTTCTTACTGTGTTGCATTGTAATAAAATTCCTTAATGATTTACAATAGCCAAGTACTGGAAGCAACCTAAGTGCCCATCAGCAAATGGGTGGATCAAAAAACTATGGTACATTTACACAATGGAATTCTACGCAGCAGAGAGAAGGAGCTTATATCCTTTGCAACAGCATAGATGGAACTGGAGAGCATTATGCTAAGTGAAATAAGCCAGGCAGTGAGGGGCAAATACCATATGATCTCACCTTTAACTGGAACCTAATCAACAAAAGAATAAAGCAAACAAAATACAACCAGAGACATTGAAATTAAGAACAATGTAACAATAGCCAGAGGGGAGTGGGAAGGGGATAGTGGGGAGAGGGGTTTACAGGAACTACTATAAAGGACGCAAGGACAAAATCAAGGGGGAGGGTGGGGGAAGGAGGTGGGAGTGGCTGGGGTGGGGTGGAGGGATGGGGAGAAAATTCAGACAACTGTAATTGAATAATAAAAATTTTTTTAAAAGAAAAAAATAAATAAATTTAATAATTTGGTTAAGGAAAAAAAATTCCTTAATGATATTCTAGCTCACAAATTCTCTCTTCTACTATGTTTCAAATGCAGTCTGATTTATTCACTTAAGTTTTCAATAACAAATAATTGAAAATTTCATATCTAAATATTCTTTTTCACTATTTAAGAAAATATGTTTTATTTTCTCGTAATGTGCTGGTTTTTATAATGTTTCCATAAAAAACTTTTAACATTCTAGATATAACTTCTTTTGTGACTTCATACCTAAGACATTCTGAAAATCTAACCTGTCTCTTTCTACTTTCTATTTACTTTTGCATTAGGCGGATCATTTCCTTGTGCATCTTATTTTGGAAGGTGAGTTTATAATCAGTGGCAATGGTTTTTTCTGTGAGAATCATATGTACTTTGGGCTGAAGCTTGCTGCAAAGTGGTTGTGCATTTGCTTCTGGCTGGTGCTCCAGATGTTTTCTCATATCAGTCAGAAATGCCTATAATTGCTTATCTATTTTATGAGTGTTTATATCTATATACAGACATATATGGATATAAATATATATGTTTATAGGATTATGGTCCTTATGCATTTAGGTGAAGAACAGTAATGTAAGGAAGGGCCAACTATTCCCACACTCTGTCTAATACATATTAAATGTTCATACACTCCAGCCCATACCCTACATTCTGGTTGTACTATTTACATTATGTTCTTATAGGACTTTTTTAAAAATTAAAAATTTCCTTAGATTTTTCCTGATGTCCCTTTTCTGTTCCAGGATTCCATCCAGGATGCTGAATTACTTTTAGATGTCAGGTCCTCTTAGGTTCCTCTGGCCTCTGACAGTTCCTTATTTTTGATGATCTTGAAAGATTTGAAGGGTTCTGGTTGAGTATTTTGTATAATGTACCTCTATTGGGATTTTTCTGTTGTTTTTTTCATTATTAGACTGGGATTATGGGTTGTGGTAAAGAGGACTCCAGAACAAATTAAAGAAGAACCATTCTCATATCATAATATCAACATGACTTATCACTATTGACATGAATCTCTATCACCTGACTGAGGTAGTGTTTGTAAAGTTCTCCACTATAAAGTTACTCTTTTCTCTCCTTTCCATACTGTACTCTTTGGAAAGCAGTCACTGTACACAGCCCACACTTACAGAATAAGGTATTATGCTCCACCATCTTGAGGGGGGAGTACTTATGTAAATTATTTGAATTCTGCAGAGGAAATTTGTCTCTTATCCATACTTTTATTTTTTTATTGATTTTAGACAGAGAAAGTAATAGAGAAAATGAGAGAATCATGGATTTGTTGTTTCACTTATTTGTGCATTCATTTTTTGACTTTTGTATGTGCTGTGACGGGGGGTTGAACCTGTAACCTTGGAATATTGGGACAGTGCTCTAACCAACTGAGCTACCCAGCCAGGGTTTCTCCCTACTTATTTATTCATTTATTTTGTGTCAGTATGGACTCATACATATTTGTTTTATAATACAATATTTATTTACTTTGTTGCTCTAATTATTGCAGCTATGGCCATTAGGAGCTGTTTTGATTGACCTCTGTACCTTTTTGACAAATCCCTTTCACTGTTGATTCTTTTGAGCACTTTCTAAGTCTCTGGCACTATAAGAAGATACTCTGGACTCATCTTACACATTTCCTGCCCCACTCCTAGAATCAGCCATTTCTCCAAGGTTCCCTGGTTCCTTTTATGTATTATGGAACCAGGGAAATCAAGATCTGGGCACTAGGTGTTCCTGTTGTGACTGGGTATTGTTACTTCTAGGACCTCTCAGGTGACAGAGTAAGGAATACATATGTGCATACAAATATATGTACATGTGTACATATATTCACATACAATATATATCTATATATCTACCTGTATTTATATTATGCTAAACATGAATTTCATACTGATGTCTCCAATTCTAATCTATTATCAACTTAAATCATTCTAGCCTTTTATCCTTGCTTGTCTGTAAAGTCCCATTCCATCAGTGAGAAAGCTGGCTCTCACCTTCTGCTATCCATTTACTTAATTGTCCAGTTTCGGTACATATGTATAGTGGTTTCAGTTTATAGGCTTTTATTGAAGAAAGGTGAAGCCAATTATTAATTCAGTGCCATTATGGACTTTCTGTAGCAACAGCAATAAGCATTGATATATCTCAATACTATTATTAGTGCTATTTGGAGAATGTTAAGAAAATTGAGATAATAAAATTTTTTTTGTCTTACATGCAAATAGATTTTATTTGATTCTACAAAGATTTGCAGATAGGCATACATATTGACAGCTAATGATGAAGGCAGGAGTGGACTGAAGGGACCCTTCAGAAAAAACAACATGTGGTGTATAGGCATTCAGTGAGTGCCTACTATATGTCAAGCATTGTTCTGAGTATTGGGGAAGCAAAGATGAGAAGGATCCATTTTAAGAGTAGATAGTCAAGAAGAAGGCACAGAACTAGAGAGAAACACACAGTGAGAGTCTGATAAGGATGTACTTAATTATATTGGTTAAAAATACTTGTATAAGCAAAGGGGAGGGAGAGAGTGCTTTTTACTGGGGAGAAGAGAGAAGGCTTACAGGGCTGATATTTGATCTGGGCCTTGAATATAAGCACAAATTCAATAGCAGAAAGAGATAAAGAGGATCCTGGGCCAAAGAAACAGCACACACTAAGGCACTGAGGTGTGAAAGTACACACTGTTCTTAAGACATCCTCAGTATCCTCTTTACCTTCTCCTAATCATATTCAATTACCACTTAGTGACATTATTTCCTGGTAAACCATAAATATAAATGATTAATGGAGGTTTATGCTTTGGAAACACAGTGACATTTATAATAACTGCACTATCTCCAGTGTGGGACAAAAAGGGCAGAAGTGAGTTAAATAGCATCCTCAGAGAATTAGCTTCTTAAAACAACAGACACGGAGATTACACCTGAGGAAGCAATGGAATAATTAAATTTTTGTCATCACTTGGTTCTAATGGAACAAATCACTTCATTTTCACTTGAGATTGGCCCAAAAACTAACCATATTTTTAAAATGTCATAATATTTATCGCACCCTTTCTGAGTATATGAGCCTCAACACAACATAATCACCTCCAAGCTTATATAAAAATAGAGAATTCCTTCCTTTTTAGGTGTTAAAATCACTAGTACCAAAATTTTATTCATTTTTATCTATTTGAGTCCATTACACTTAACAAATTGGCTTGTCCTATTTTTACAAAACTAGCCTTCATCCCCCTATAAAGGCATTATGCTCACATATTCCTTCTCTTCATGGTTACCATCACCACAAATAGTTTCTTATTATAGTACCCAAGTACCCATCAGCATTCTAAAACCAGAGCCATACATTGTAAATTCTTCATAATGTTGACCATGATCACAAGTTTTTTAGTGAAAATACCATCATTAATTTCAATCTTACTCTAAAGTAGTAGGTTTAAACCTAGAATATGCAATAGCATTGAGCCTAAAAGGTTTAAATAATAATAAGGCTAGTATCAAATGTCATCTGTAATGAACTCCATACATAAAGGAAATGCATTTATAACTTGGAAATTCCTCGTAAAGATGAACTCAAAAAAAAAAGAAAAATATAAGAACTGGGAGAATTGACAAATATTACATGTATCTATATACATTTCCAATAACAAAATATGAAACTGGTTGAACATTGTTTGGGTTATAATACATGTTTTTATTGATATCAAGAGTTGGATTTGGCTGGAGGGATTTGCTGTGCTACCTGATATTTCCTGGGACTTTGGCCCCAACTCACACATTAAGTGATTCCATGCTTGGGCCTGCTGAAATGGGCTATGTTGCTGCTGCGCTCAGATCCCCCCAGGCCCACTTTAACACCTTCCTGTTTCAGTGTGCTTAGCTCCTACTTGATTGCTCCTGCAACTTTCTTGAAGAACCATAACTGGGCCTTTAAGCAGACTCATCAAGAAAAAAAGAGATAAACCCAAATAAACACAATCAGAAATGAAACAGGAGAGATTACAACTGATACCACAGAAATACAAAGGATTGTAAGAAATTACTATGAACAACTATGTGCCAAGAAATTTGAAAATCTAAGTGAAATGGACAAATTTCTAGAAAAACTTAATCTTTTTTAAAAAAATTATTTATTTATTTTTATTCAGTTACAATTGTCTGCATTTTATCCCCTTCCATCCACCCCACCCCAGCCAGTCCCACCTCCCTCCCCCACCTCTACCCTCCCCCTTGACTCTGTCCTTGTGTCCTTTATAATAGTTCCTATAGACCCCTCTCCCCACTAACCCCTCCCCACTCCCCTGTGGCTATTGTTACAATGTTCTTAATTTCAATGTCTCTGGTTATATTTTCCAAAACTCAATGAAGAAGCTGAAAGCCTGAACAGACCAATAACAGCTGACAAGAGGATGCGGAGAAAAGGGAACCCTAGTACACTGTTGGTAGGAATGCAGACTGGTGAGGCCACTGTGGAACACAGTATGGAATTTCCTCAGAAAACTAAAAATGGAACTGCCCTTTGATCCAGCAATTCTGCTGCTGGGATTGTACCCTAAGAACCCTGAAACACCAATCCAAAAGAACCTGTGCACCCCAATGTTCATAGCAGCACAATTTGCAATAGCCAAGTACTGGAAGCAACCTAAGTGCCCATCAGCAAATGGGTGGATCAAAAAACTATGGTACATTTACACAATGGAATTCTACACAGCAGAGAGAAAGAAGGAGCCTATACCCTTTGCAACAGCATGGATGGAACTGGAGATCATTAAGCAAAGTGAAATAAGCCAGGCAGTGAGGGGCAAATACCATATGATCTCACCTTTAACTGGAACATAATCAACAAAAGAAAAAAGCAAACAAAATATAACCAGAGACACTGAAGTTAAGAGCAATCTAACAATAACCAGAGGGGAGTGAGGAGGTGGCAGTGGGGAGAGGGGTTTACAGGAACTACTATAAAGGACACAGGGACAAAACCAAGGGGGAGGGAGGAGGTGGGGGAGGGAGGTGGGTTTGGCTGGGGTGGGGTAGAGGGCTGGGGAGAAAATGCAGACAACTGTAATTGGACAACCATAAAAAAATGTTTAATTAACAAAATAAAATATAATTAAAATAATAACACCTGATGAAATCGAATCACTGATCAAAAAACTCCCAGCACACAAAAGCCCTGGAATGGAGAGTTTCACACAAGAATTTTATAACACATTTCAGGAAGAGCTAACTCCTATCCTTCACAGACTATTCCAAAAAGTCCAAAAAGATGGAAGTCTCCCAAACTCTTTTTATGAAGCCAGCATCATCCTAATCCAAAAACCAGATGAAGACACAACAAAGAAAGAAAACTACAGACCAATATCACTGATGAACATAGACACAAAATCCTCAACAAAATATTGGCAAACCACATCCAGCAAAACATTAAAAAGATCATACATCATGATCAAGTGGGATTCATCCCAGGGATGGTACAATATTTGCAAATCAATAAATATAATACATTACATAAACAAAAGGAAAGACAAAATCACATGATCATATCAATAGATGTGGAAAAAGCATTTGATAAGGTACAGCACCCATTTATGATAAAAACACTCAGCAAAGTGGGAGGAGAGGGAGAATTCTGCAACATAATAAAGGCCATATATGAGAGACCTACAGCCAACATCATACTCAACTGGCAAAAACTAAAATCTTTCCCACTAAGATCAGGAACAAGGTAAGTATGTCCACTTTCACCATTTCTATTCAACATAATATTGGAAGTTTTAGCCACAGCAATCAGACAAGAAATAAAAGGCATAAAAATCAGAAAGGAGGAAGCAAAACTGTCATGCAGATGGCATGATAGTGTACAGAGAAAACCCTACAGACTCCACCAAAAAACTACTTGACCTAATAGGTGAATTTGGCGAAACAGTGGGATACAAAGTCAATATTCAGAAATCAAAGGCATTATTATACACCAACAATGAAATATCAGGAACAGAAATCAGGAAAGAAATCCCATTTTATATAGCAACAAGAAGAATAAAGTACCTAGGAATAAACTTAACCAGGAATGTAAAAGACCTGTACTCAGAAAACTACACAGCACTGAAGAAAGAGATCAAGGAAGACACAAACAAATGGAAGCATGTACCATGCTCATGGATTGGAAGAATTAATATCATCGAATGTCCATACTACCCAAAGCAATTTATAGATTCAGTGCAATCCCTATTAAAGTACCAATAACATATTTCACAGATATAGAACAAACACTTCAAAAATTTATATGGAACCATAAATGACCCTGAATAGCTGCAGGAATTTTGAAAAAGAAGAACAAAGTAGGAGGGATCACAATACCTGATACCAAACTGTATTACAAGGCCACTGTAATCAAAACAGCATGGCACCGGTGTAAGAACAGACACATAGATCAATGGAACAGAACAGAGAGCCTGGAAATAAACCCAAATCTCTATAGTCAATAAATATTCATCAAAGGGGGCAGAAGCATAAAATGGAGTAAAAATAGCCTCTTCAACAAATGGTGTTGGGAAAGCTGGTCAGCTACATGCAAAAAAAAAAAAAAAATGAATCTTGATCACCAACTTACACCATATACAAAATAAATTCAAGGTAGATAAAAGTCTTAAATATAAATCATGACACCATAAAAGTCCAAGAGGAGAACATAGGCAAGAAAATCTCAGATATTCCACACAGCAATATTTTCACCTCTATGTCCCCTAGAACAAGGGGGACATAAAGGAAAGAATAAACAAATGGGATCTCATCCAAATAAAAAGCTTCTGCACAGCTAAACAAAACAGCATTGAAATAAAAAGAGAACCAACCGTACGGGAAAACATATTTGCCAGTGATATCTCGGACAAGGGTTTGATCTCCAAAACATATAAAGAATTCACACAACTCCACTCCAGGAAGACAAACAACCCAATTAAAAAATGGGTAGAATTCCATAGTGTAAATGTACCATAGTTTTTTGATCCACTCATTTGCTGATGGGCACTTAGGTTGCTTCCAGTACTTGGCTATTGTAAATTGTCCTTCTATGAACATTGGGGTGCTGTAATTGAATAACAATAAATTTTTTAAAATAAATAAATAAATAATAATTTCTTTAAAAAAATGGGCAAAGGACTTGAACAGACACTTCTCCAAGGAGGACATACAGAGGGCCCAGAGACATATGAAAAGATGCTCAGCATCACTAGCAATCAGAGAGATGCAAATTAAAACCACAATGAGATACCACCTCACACCAGTCAGAATGGCCATCATAATCAAAGCAACAAACAATAAGTGCTGGCGAAGCTGTGGGGAAAAGGCAACCCAAGTTCACAGTTGGTGGAAATGCAGACTGGGGCAGCCACTGTGGAAAACAGTATGGAATTTTCTCAAAAAACTAAAAATGGAACTGCCTTTTGATCCAGCAATTCCATTGCTTGTACTCTACCCTAAGACTCCTGAAACACCAATTCAAAAGAACCTATGCACCACAATTTTCATAGCAGCACAATTTACAATAGCCAAGTGTTGGAAGCAACCTAAGTGCCCATTAGTAAATGAGTGGATCAAAAAACTATGGTACATTTACATAATGGAGTCCTATGCAGCAGAAGAAAAGAAGGAGCTCCTACACTTTGCGACAGCATGGATGAACTGGAGAGCATCATGCTAAGTGAAATAAGCCAGGTGGTGAAAGACAAATATCATATGATCTCCCCTATAATTTGAACCTAATCAACAAAACGAACAAGCAAGCAAAATATAACCAGAGACATTGAAATTAACAACAAACTGACAGTAACCAGAGGGGAGGTGGGAGGAAATAAGGGGGTGTCTGTGGCCCAATGGAGGCCATATACTTGATGATGGAAAAGATTTCAGCTTGATTCATGGCATAGTATGTAGGTGAAAATGGAAAATGCAATGCTACTGCAATATAGCTCCACTTAGGGATGCTTCTGTAAGGTAATGGTGAGTGGAAACTCTTATATACCATTTGGTCATCCACTCTGTATTGAAATAAAAGTGCCTGTGGTGAGAATTTAGTTGCACCTACAGGTGGTGGTAAGTGGCTTAGCTGGTTGTTTAGGGGACCAGAGGAGTAAGATTGGAAGAGTGGGCACAAGGAGGTATATGAAGAGGCATGTCGATAGACCACTGGGAGTAGACATGAAGTTTAAGGATTTCGATATCACATGTTAACATCCACTGGAGAGCGTCCAAGGCAGAAGAGACACTAGCCTACAGGTGGACTGAATAATTAGTCCAATAAATGAATCAGTCTCTGTTGTTGCCTACCCCAGTGCTGTGCAAAGGGTTCACCAGTGGAGTAGCCATGGTGGAAAGGAGGGTGTACATGGACTCACCACCATGGGCACTCTCTCTCACTAAGGCCAATATATCTACTACTGCTGCTGGATGTCCAACTCCTCAGCCACAAAGACTGACTTTAAGTCTCTAATACATTACCATCTTTGAGGAAACTAATCAGCCACTAGGTGACAAGTTGATTACCCTGAAAATAGCTCTTCTATCCTGAAAAGGCTCTCAACAATTTTTCCTTATTGTAATTGAATTTCATTACAGGTATGAATTTTCCTTTTCCCTATGCATTGTCTTAACCTGTATGATCAATCCTAGGACTTGTAGAGTATCTGGTTTACTGACAAATCATAGGATTTCATATATCATTGCCCCCAACTTTTATAGAAAAGGAGGTACAGATGTGGGGCATAATTATGGGATCCACGGGTCATACCTCATAATACTACAGTAGCTACTAGACTGACAGATATTTTCTTTAACAGTTTGTTATTTGAAATTGTAAGGAATATCTGGTCTTCAATGCCCTTAGCTCCCTGAGTTCCATCTACTTCAATTCAGTTATTCTACTTTAAGAGCACTACCCTAAAGTAATAAGATGAAACACACACATTTTCTATAAAAATGTTTGTAATAACACTACTGACAATAGTGAAAATTGTCATTTTGATAATTATAATGTTCAAAATCAGAGAAATGGAGAGGAAAAATAGGGCATATATATGTGATGGAATATTATGCAATCATTAAAAATTATTTTACCAACTATTTCTAATGACATGGGAAAATATTTATAATTTTAAAGAAAATGCTTAAAATATTTAAGAAATTTTTAATTTAAAGAAAACAGAAAAAAATACTTGGCCTGGCAGATATCAACATATGTTATAAAGCTAGAGCCATTAAAATAATGCAGAATTTATGCAAAGATCTGCAAATATTAATAAAAATAGCTGAAAATTTTACTATATGCCTTGTACTGATCAAAGTAACAGGTAAATATTAACTCATTTAATCCTCACAACAACCACAATGTGAAGTACATACTAGTACTATCTGCATGGAGATGTTAAGTGTCTTGCCTCTCTGGAAATGAGTAACTTAAAACAGACCCATTGTGCTACCTTGGTGTGTGAAAGAGATGGCATTCTAAGTCAGTGGGCAAAGACTGTACTATTCAATAAGTGGTGTTAGACACATGGCTTTCCACATGGGCAAGAAGTAAAATTAGCTTCTGACCTTACACCCTATACATAAACACATTCTAAAGAAACACTGAAAATTGTTAGAAGAATAGGTACAAAAATATATTGTTGACTATATTTATCGATCAGGGTCTGGGCAACAAACAGGTGGTCACTCAAAAGTACCAACTGAAGAGAGCTAATGACTAGTCTATTTACAAAGTTGTAGGGATTATAGTGGAAAACAAACATGGGATGACAGAGCATTCTGGGGCTGGCAACAGCAATCAGTGGTAACTGTTATAGTCCCTATGCTGGAGAGGGAAGGGGAGGGGAGTGGTGATGGACACCTGGAGCTGCAGAAACGGGCCACTCAGCAGAGCTGAACTGACCATAGTTAGAGGAATGCAGTCATTACCAAACCTTCACATAGCAGGGAGACAAGAAGTCAGGAATCTAGATAGCAAAACTTTCCCTGCTTCCTGTCTTGTGGTCTCCCAAAGATGCCTCCCACTGGCCAAACCCAACTGGAAGGTAAAGGCCAAGGGAGCCCAGCTGACAGTCTATAGAGGTTGCTTTTGAGAGCACAAGAGTAGAGAAGGATGGAGGGGAATTAGGAAGGGCAAACAGTGAATACCAAGACAGTGACTGCCAAGGGAGGGCTTTTTGGGATAAGGCCTAAATGGGAACAACTCCTAGTGGAAAAGATTGATAAATTTGACTATGGTCAAATTTAAGACTTGTATGCTAATTCAGTTTAAATGGCAATATCAGATTGAAACAAGAGAGTTGAAAATTCATATTCCAAACATATATATGTATGTGTAGGTGTGTGTGTACCAAATGTTGGCAGGTATGTGAAGAAAGTCCTCTCATACACTACTGATGAATTGGCACAACCATTACAGGGAGAGTAATTTGGCAATATAAATACCTATTATGAATACCTATAATCCAGCAATTTTTCCTCTGAAAATATTGTCCAGATAAATTCTTGCAAATGTGTTCCAGGAAGTTATATTTCAAGATTATTGATTGTAGTGTTTTTTTAATTGTAAGAGAAAAAAATGAAAAGAACTAAATGTTACTCAGAGGGAATGAAACTGTGATCTAGTCTTGTAATGAAATACTATCTAGCAGTTAAAATTCATGAGCAATCATCCACTTTTGACAATAGGATAGATTAAAAATAGGTTGAGTGAAAAAAACTGAGTTGAAGAGAGCTTTAAAGAAATATGGTAATATTTATACAAAAAATGGAAACAAAATAATATGATGCATATGTAACAAAAATCTAAAATATTGACTTGAAGGATGTGTCACATTTTTTAAAGTGTTTGGCTCTGGAGGGGGTGAGGAATATGGATCTGGGGAGGGAGAATTTAAAGTACTTCAATTTATTTATAATATTTTATTTATAATGTGCAAAAACCCACAAAAATGAATTGGACTGAGAATACTACAGTGTTTATAGGCAGCAAATCTTCAGGGTGGTACTTTAGGCAATAGTTTTCCTACTCCAGATTTTTCTCCATTTTTCAAATTTTCTAAAATCACCAAGTATTCCTTTTATAATCACAGCCCCCTGTCTCCCATTTTTTAAACCACCCTTGTTATAGGAACAGTCATGGCAGCTCCATTTTCGAAGGAAAACTGAATGGTGGTCAGCATGGAATATGAGGAAAGCCTGGTCATCCATACCTACTGCTCTTCTCTAGTCAGCTAAAAGCCACCATGGGCTTGAGGACAGATAATTTAAGATGTTTTGACTTCAGCAATACTTACAACTCCCCTTATTTTGTACTCAGCATACTGAGAAAAGAGCAACTGGAGTCATGATTTTCATTAGAATTTTCCCAGGGTTACATGCAGGTTAATGAAATATTTGGGTGAATCACCACCAGGATTATGTAAATATTTAATGCATGAGGTCTGTTTTTAGGCATGTTCAAAAATAAAGCTATTTGCTACTCTTCCTAAATTTTTTATGCTCTAATTTTTTTCTCCTCTCAAAATCTTCTCACTCTAACCACAGTCAGATCTCTTAAAGGACTTCCTCCTTATTCTCATGGCTTCGTTCTCATTCGTCATTTTTAAATCAATCAAGCCAAAGGCAGTATGTCACAATGTGAGTAACAAGGGATTTGAAATTGAAAACCATGGGTTTGAGTGCAAGCTCCACTTCTAATTATTTGCAAACTTTCAGTAAATGAGTCTCTTTCTGAGACTCAGTTTAACTCTGAATTGAAAATTGTATCACCTGGACCTCAGATGAATGACCTCACCTAACTAATCAGATCACAGGTGTTCATGTGATTTGTAAACTATAAAATGTCAAAGTAAGGGTTCACCAGCTTTCTTGAGCTACCCGGGTGTCTCCAGTATATAACCAAAGTGTGAGGAGGGAAAAGGGTCTAACAATATCCTTCAAGGACTCAGCAAATTATTAATCAATCTGTGAGGATGCACATAGGACATGCTGCTCCTCAGATGATCTATGGCCAAACAAATCCTGGATAGGAAGACCGCAGGTCAATGATTCTTCTATTGGACTTATTGCCCTAAGCCCCATGCATTCAACTGCATACTGCCTCACTCCAAACCAAATGAAATGGGCAGTATTAATAGTCATTCACACACTCAATTTTATAAAGCATTTTAGTATGCCCCAGGCATCGTTAGAGGCCCAGCAGTGAGTACATGGGAGAGTAGATGAATATTCTTGTCCTTGTGGAAGGAAAGTGACAATAAACCAAACCAATGCAGAAAATGTACAGACTATCAGAAAGTGGTATGTGCTCGGCCAAGATGGAGGCGTAGGTAGACACACTGTGCCTCCTTGCACAACCAAAAGTGTGGGGAACTGTTCCAAGCGTGGAAAATGTGGCTCAGCCCACACTCGGAAAAGCCAGTGGGGAGCGAGGTTGGAGGGCAGGACTCACGTCCATGGATAGGTTCTCCCATGGGAAATCAGGCCTGCATTGTACACAGGCTGCTATGAGACTTGCTCTTGCTAAAACTCCCTCACCCTGAATTGAGGCAGCAAATGTTTACTGAGTGTCTTTATCTTCCCAAAATCTGAGCTAGACCTTCCAGGTATGGAACATAGCCAGTGACCATTTCTCCTTTTACATTGCAAATATCCTTCTTTGATGTATTCAGTGGCACCCTTTCCTTTGTCTGCAAAAGATAACCACCCAAAACAAACCTATGCATAATAAATGAGGACCATCTTTGATGTAAGGGGCCTAGAAAAACAATAAAAGCCTGTCAAGGCAAGAGTCAGGGCGCTCTCCTCTTAAGAGAGTGGCCGAGGTGCTCAGAGGCACTCTCCTCTTGGGAGAGTGGCCACACCGTCCCTTTTCCTCCACAGGATTTCTATAGTCCGTGTGTATTTGTATATTGCAACCACAACACCGGATCCTGTGGGCCGGGATCCGCGTCAAAAAGGACAACAATAATTTAAAAACAAAAAACAACCAGAACTGAGAGAAAATCGAACTGTATGGAAGTCTGACAACCAAGGAGATAAAAAAGAAACACTCACCCAGACCAGTAGGAGAGGCAGAGATGGGCAGCAGGGTGGAGAGGACTCTCCGCAAGGCAGCAGCTGGCAGACCCGGGGAGGTGGTGGATTGTGGAGCAGGGCAGGCAAAGCTGCAGCTGGCCAGCAAGGCAGCAGCAGCTGGTGGACCAGGTGGCAGACCACGCAACCCAGAGTTCTAGTGCCGGGAAATAAAGCCTCAAACCACTGACTGAAAACACCTTTGGGGGTTGAGGCGGCAGTGGGAGAAACTCCTAGCCTCACAGGAGACTTCCTTGGAGAGACCCACAGGGGCCTAGAACATACACAAACCCACCCACCTGGGAAGTAGCACCAGAGGGGCCCGATTTGATTGTGGGTAGTGGAGGGAGTGACTGAAATCCGGCAGAGAGTGGAGCAAGCACCATTGCTCCCTATCGGACCCCTCCCACACATACAATGAAACAATGCAGTGACCACTTAAGGCTCCGCCCCTCTATGTAACAGGCACTGCTAAGACAAAAAAACAAAATGGCCCAAATGAAAGAACAGATCAAAGCTCCAGAAAAACCACAACTAAGCAACGAAGAGATAGCCAACCTGTCAGATGCACAGTTCAAAACACTGGTAATCAGGAAGCTCACAGAATAGGATGAATTTGGTTGAAAACTAGATGAAAAAGTGAAGGCTATGCTAAGAGAAACAAAGGAAAATGTACAGGGAACCAATAGTGATGGGAAGGAAACTGGGACTCAAATCAATGGTGTGGACCAGAAGGAAGAAAGAAACATCCAACCAGAAAAGAATGAAGAAACAAGAATTCGGAAAAATGAGGAGAGGCTTAGGAAGCTCCAGGACATCTTGAAATGTTCCAACATCTGAATTATAGGGGTACCAGAAGGAGAAGAGGAAGAACAAAAAATTGAAAACTTATTTGAACAAATAATGAAGGAGAACTTCTCTAATCTGACAAAGGAAATAGACTTCCAGGAAGTCCAGGAAGCTCAGAGAGTCCCAAAGAAGCTGAACCCAAGGAGGAACACACCAAGGCACATCATCATGACATTACCCAAGATTAAACAGGAGAGAATCTTAGAAGCAGCAAGAGAAAAGGACACAGTTACCTACAAAGGAGTTCCCATAAGACTGTCAGCTGATTTCTCAAAAGAGACCTTATAGGCAAGAAGGGGCTGGCAAGAAGTATTCAAAGTCAAGGATCTGACTTTGAAAGGCAAGGATCTACATTCAAGATTACTGTATCCAGCAAAGCTTTCATTTAGAATGGAAGGGCAGATAAAGTGCTTCTCAGATAAGGTCAAGTTAAAGGAGTTCATCATCACCAAGCCCTTATTATATGAAATGTTAAAGGGATTTATCTAAGAAAAAGAAGATAAAAAATAGGAACAGTAAAAATGACAGCAAACTCACAGTTTATTAACAACCACACCTAAAACAAAAACAAAAGCAAACTAAGCAAACAACTAGAACAGGAACAGAACCACAGAAATGGAGATCACATGAAGGGTTATCAACAGGGGGGTGGGAGAGGGTGAGAGGGGGAAAGGTACAGAGAATAAGTAGCATAAATGGTAGGTATAAAATAGACAGGGGGAGGGTAAGAATAGTGTAGGAAATGTAGAAGCCAAAGAACTTATAAGTATGACCCATGGACAAGAACTATAGGGGGAGAATGTGTGTGTGTGGGGGGGGGGGTGTTCAGTATGGAGTGGAGTGAAGGGGTGAAATGGGACAATTGTAATAGCATAATCAATAAAATATATTTTTTTAAAAAGAAGAAAGTGATATGTGCTATGGAGAGTAGTGAGGAGCAAGGGCAGGGGAGGAAAGGGTTGGGCTAAGCTTCTAAACAGGGTGGTGTGGAGGCCTGGACAAGGTGCCTCACAGACTTCCATAGACGGGAAGTGAAGTGTGTGGTTGTTTTCCATTGTTCCATAACAAGTTATTCCAAACCTTGCAGTGCAAACAATGCAAACTTACTATCTCATGGTTTCTGTAGGTCAGCAGCATGGGTGGGCTTGTCTGTTTCCTCTGCTGTGGGTCTCACAGGGCTGAAATTTTGGTACAGGCAGGCCTGAACTCTTATCTGTGGGCTCTGGGGGAGAATTCACTTCTTGACTCAGGTCTCCTGAGACTGAAGTCCTCATTTCCTTGCTGGCCCCCAGTGGGAGTTTCTCTCAGCTCATAAAGGCCATATGCATTCCTGCAACAGCACAGCAAACCCTTCTCATGCTTTGAATTTCTCTGCCTCTTATCTTTCTGTCACAGGTCTGCCTTAAGCCAGAGAAATTTCTTTGCTTTTAAGGGCTTATGGCGTTAGAGTGGTGCCTAATCTTACTACTTTAAGGTCTCTAACCTTAATTTCATTGGTAAATCACTTTTCCCTATATAACATAAAATGTACAGGTTCAGGGATAAGGATGTGGATATCTTTGGGAGGATATCCTGGCTGTCACAAAGTTCAAGGGCCCCAGATGCTGCACCAAGGCAGACCCATTTCTGGGATATATGGGACTATCAGACAGCTGTCTTTGGTGGGAGGACTCTTTGAGGGCTTCATGGAACCTTCCTGCATGGTAATGTAGATGCTTCCACCCAACTTTCCTTCCCTGTGCCCTTTGCTACAGTAGGACTTGAATCACAGAAGTTCTCCCTACTGAAAATCTATGTGCATTTAGTCCCATCTTGGTGTCTGCCAACTGAAGACCTGGACTAATGAAAGTGGTACCACCAGTGGTCCAAGAAAATAGGCCAATATTTCCTAGGGCATTTGGACCTGGCTCACCCACTGCCCAAGAGAAGGTGGAGAGGATGCTATCTGTGCTGGTTTGTAGATGGGACATGAGTAGTCTATGACACAAGGGACTATCCATTGCTAAAGATTTCACCTGTGGTGACTTGCTACCATGTCTTGGTGGGAATGGGAAGCCTATAGCAGTTGTAACATATAGATAGGCTCTTGTAAAATATTGGAGAAGCAATTGTACCTACAATAACATCAGAGTTGATCAGTTATTGCTAAGTTGTATTCACAGCATACAGAAGGATAATAACAAAATGAGGCTGTCAACAGTGTGATGATAGAGCCTATTCTGTAGCTTACAAATAGGCTTTTACCTCCTATAGTGGCAGGGCAGACACAGTTGAAGGAAGGCTGAAGACATCATTGTTAGAGCTACAGCAATGTTTGAAAGCTCGGCCAAGGCAGGTCTATGCAGCAGCCAAGGGATACTGAAACATGGGATGGACACCACCCTCTTTCCCTAGAATCTGTGGGCTCACAGACATAGCCCACTCTTTCCTAATCAAAAGTAGCACTTCAGTTTTGCTGGAAGATGCTGCAAAAGCCCTTTACCCACAAGCCAGAGTAGTCTTGGACATTTCCACCCCAACGTCCTTCTTTCTCTACTTCTCTTGGGGCTGACTTGGTTCCCTCAGCCTTCCCAAACTCCCCTCACAGGTGTTTCTCCTAATGAAATCCTTGCACACCTGCCCCCTTCTTGGTGTCTACTTCTTGGAGGATCCAGATGAACGAAGGTGATTGAGGAAGCACTAAGTGGGAAGGTGATGTTTGAGCAAAGACATGAAATAGATGGAGAGAGCAGGCCATGAGGGAATTTGGGAAAAGAACATTCCAGGTGAGAGAACAGAAGTAGCAAAAGCCTTGAGAGGAGGCTTCCCTGCTGTACTCTGGTCACAAGGTAACCAGAGGGGGAGGAGGGGAAATAACGGGGAAAAGAAGGGAAAAGGTCATCAAAGAACATATAAAAGACCCATACTCACAGCCAAAGGTGGGGGTACGACTGAGGATGGGAGGTAGATGTGTATGGGGTGGGGGAAAGTGGTGGTGGGAAATGGAAAAAACTGTATTCAAATATTAATTAAAAAATGATAAACAAAAAGAAAGAAAGCCAGAGAGAAATGGCAGCGAGATAGGTGGAAGCAGAGTTCACTTCCTCCTGGGCATGAGTGAAACACCTAGCTGATCTTCTCAGGACCAGAGCAAACAGCCAATGGTATTCCAGTATATACAAAGATTGGAGACCAAAAATTGTAAAGGACATCGAAAAATCAGATGGTAAGAAGAGTGCTTAAGGACAATAAGGTCCCTGGGACCAGCAAGGAGACCAGGGTGGCTGAAGCCACAAACCCAGCACCCACAGAGTCTGCTGCAAGATTCTTGGGAGAGAGCCACACTGGGCTGTGTGAGAGGCCAGGTACTTGTTTAGAATGGGGTGGGTTGGGGGGTGTTGAGACATGAATAGGAGAAATTTCTCAAAAAGAAAAAGTGAAAAAAGAGGCACTCAGTGGCTGTTTGGAGAATTCTCCACAGCAGCTGCAGGCCTCCTGCACCTCCACCCCCACAGCCCCTGGACAGTGCACACTGGATCAGCAGCGGGCTGCCACAGGCACCCACACCCAAGGTCCCGGGTCCGTGTGCACCTGGATCAGTGGCCTGGCCGCCACAGGCGCTCACAGCCAAAGCACTGGTGTCGGTGCACACCTGACCCATGGCCTGGGTGCCACAGGTGCCCACACCTGAAGCACTGGGGAAGGAACACCTCCCACCTAGCCCCTGAGCACATAGCCCTGCAGGGCAGACTGGCTCTCTAGGAGGAATGCCCAGCAGAGGGGAGCTGCAGGGCTATGGGAGATGGCAGTCCCCAGAAAGACTTGACTCAGAAGGGGGCTGAACTGCCCTGATGGGGCACTGAGTCTCCCTAGCATCGAGGACAGCAAAGAGCAAGAAGGTAGTTTGTGGGTTGCCCCTAATTGGTGCACTTCAAGGACAGCACAAGTGGTGGACTAAAGGCCTAGGCGGGGAGCAGAAGGGCACTGAGGAACTGGGCTGGAGGCTGGACAACAGGGAAGAGTGTGGCTCTGGAAGGGAGAAAAGAAACCAATCCCTCCCTAGCCTGAGGCAGACAGGAAGACCAGCAGAACTGGCCTGACTGGTTTAAAGCCAGCAGAAGGCTTTTTCTTTTTTGTTTTTTTAAATTCCTTCTTCCTTTCTGTCCTTCTTTCTTTTTTTTTTATTCCTTCTTCCTTCCTTCCCCCTTCCTTCCTTTCCTTTTTTACTCCTTTTTCCTTTTTTAATTATATTTATTTTAATTTTTTAAATTCCTTCTGCCTTTCTTTCCTTCTTTTTTCATTCCTTCCTCCTTCCTTCCTTTCCTTTTTTATTTCTTCTTCCTTCCTTCTTTTTTATTTTAATTTTTTAAAATCCTTCTTCCTTTCTTTCCTTCTATCTTTTTTTATTCCTTCCTTCCTTTCTTTTTTCCTTCCTTCCTTTCTTCCCTTTTTTTTTCTTCTTTTCCCAGAGGGGAGACAATAAAAATTGGAGCTGTGAAAAGACCACGGTTAGACCCAAACAGGGGTCATCCTAACAACAGAGACCATGAGACAAATTTCACTTTGCTACTCCAGAGAACTTGTAAGGTGGGAGTGGTGAAGACCAGTACACCTGCTGGAAGAGGAAACCCACCAACAGATAACAAAGGAAGAAGGTGAAGGAGGGAATGGAAGCCACACTAACCATAATCCAGGACTCATCTGGAAATACAACTAAACAGTGGAGAAATGACCCAGAACAAACAACTGAACAAGAATGAGAGAGAAGCCTCAAAACCTTGTACACACAGAAGAATCAGCTTCAACACAACCTGTCCACAACTGCGTGGTGGATGGAGTGACCTTCAGTTAACCAGCTGGAGGGAAGGACCCACCAAAGAAAGACCCAACAACAATCAAAACCCAAAGACATACAGAGAGCCAACATAAATGACAGCCCACGACCAGCGAGCTCAGGAGATTAAGGAGACCGCACCACTGAATCCCACAGGTATTCTACCATAGAAGTTCACACCATAAACCCAGGGAATCAGAACAGATCAATTTAAGAAGCAGAGGCTAACAAGAAGAGTCTCACAAACAATGGGAAGACAAAGAAACAATCCCCAAATGAAAGGAAAGGAGGAAGCCTCAGAAATAACGCTAAATGAAATAGAGGCAAGTCAACTATCAGATATTGAGTTCAAAACAATGGTTATCAGGAAGCTCAATGAGCTTACAGAGAATTACCAGAAACTACAGGGAAACTACAATGAACTCACTGCAAACTATATCAACATGAAAAGTGAAATAGAAACTATCAACAAGGGCCAAGAGGAAATGAAAAATAAAACTTCTGAACTGAAGAACACAGTAGAAGTAATCCAAAGCAGGCTCGATGAAGCAGAGGATCAAATCAGTGAGCTGGAGGACAAGGTAGAAAAAACCTCCCAGAAAGAGTAAGAAAAGGAAAAGAGGCTCAGAAACAATAAAGAGGGATTAAGTGAAATGCAGGACAACATGAAACGTAATAATATCCATATAATAGGGATGCCAGAAGGAGAAGAAGAGCAAGGGATAGAAAACCTGTTTGAAAAAGTAATGATGGAAAATTTCCCTAATCTGATGAGAGAAAGTCACACAAATCCAGGAAACAGAGAGAGTCCCAAGCAAGAGGAACCCAAAGAGACCCACTGCAAGACACATCATAATTACAATGGCAAAATTCCAAGACAAAGAAAGAATCTTAAAGGCAGCAAGGGAGAAACAGGAAGTAACATACAAGGGAGCCCCGGTAGGCTTAGCAGCTGACTTCTCAAAGGAAACACTCCAAGCCAGAAGAGAATGGCAAAAAATATTCCAAGTAATGAGAACCAGAGGCCTGCAACCAAGGCTACTTTACCCAGCAAGGCTTTCAATCAAGATAGAAGGCCAAATAAAGAGCTTCCCAGACAAAGAAGTCTAAAAGAATATACCTCCATCAAACCAGCTCTGCAAGAGATGCTAAAGGGACTGCTTTAAGGAAAGGAAGAAAAAAAAGTAAGAGAGAAAGGAACAAAGATACAAAGGGAGTAAAATGGCAATGAATAAGTACCTATCAAAAATAACCTTAAACGTAAATGGATTAAATGCTCCAATCCTAAGACATAGAACAGCTGAATGGATAAGAAAACATGATCCACACATATGCTGCCTACAAGAGACCCACCTCAGGACAAAAGACCTACATAGACTGAAAGTGAAGGGCTGGAAACAAATTTTCCAAGCTAACATACAGGAAAAAAAAAAAAAAAACCAGGGGTAGCAATACTCATATCAGACAAAATAGGCTTCAAAAAAAGGGCCATAAAGAGAGACCCAGAAGGTCACTTCATAATACTCAAAGGAAGAATCCACCAAGAAGACATAAACATTGTAAATATATATGCACCCAACACAGGAGCACCCAAATACATCAAGAAAATCTTGGAGTACTTCAAGAAAGTTATTGACAGCAACACAATAATAGTAGGAGATTTTAACACCCCACTGTCAAAGACGGACAGATCTTTCAAACAAAGTATCAACAAAGATATTGTGGCATTGAACAATACCTTAATGAAATGGACTTAACTGGTATATATAGAGCCTTTCATCCCAAAGAAGTAAAATACACATTCTTTTCAAATGCACATGGAACGTTTTCAAAGATAGACCACATGATAGGAAACAAAACAAGCCTCAACAAACTCAAGAAAATTGAAATCATATCAAGCATTTTCTCTGACTACAAGGGACTTGGACTAGAAACCAACCCCAAGGAAGAAAACCCCAAACACTCAAAATCATGGATATTGAATACATTCTATTAAACAATGAATGGGTTAAGACGAGATTAGGGAAGAAATCAAAAAAATTCTGAAAAGAAATGAAAATGAACTCACAACACCCAAAATTTATGGGACACAATGAAGGCAGTCCTGAGAGGGAAGTTCATAGCAATACAGGCCTACCTAAAAAAGATAGAAATATTTCAAACAAATAGCCTAACCCTATGCCTACAAGAACTCCAGGAACAACAACAAAGACAGCCCAGAGCAAGTAGAAGGAAGGAAATAACCAAGATCAGAGCAGAGTTAAATGACATAGAGACTAAAAGCACAATTCTAAGAATCAATGAATCCAGGAGCTGGTTCTTTGAAAAGATAAACAAAATCGACAAACCTTTCAGCAGGAAAAAAAGAGAGAGGACCCAAGTAAACACAATCAGCAATGAGGAGAGATTACAACAGATACCACAGAAATACAAGGGATTGTAAGAAATTACTATGAAAATCTCCAAAATATAGAAAGAACTCATATGACTCCATTCTAAGAGGACAAGCAACCCAGTCAAAATATGGGCAAAGGACTTGAACAGACACTTCTCCAAGGAGGACATACAAAGGGTCCAGAGACATATGAAAAGATGCTCAGTATCGCTAGCTACCAGCAAGATGCAAATTAAAACCACAATGAGATACCACCTCACACCAGTCAGAATGGCCATCATAATCAAAGCAACAAACTAGTGTTGAAGAGGTTGTGGAGAAAAGAGAACCCTAGTGCACTGTTGGTGGGATTGCAGACTGGTACAACCACTATGGAAAACAGTATGGAATTTCCTCAGAGAACTAAAAGGGGATTTGCCTTTTGATCCAGCAATTCCACTGCTATGATAGTATTCTAAGAACCCTGAAACACTAATCCAAAAGAACATATGCACCCCAGTGTTCAGCACAATTTACAATAGTCAAGTGCTGGAAGCAACCTAGGTGCCCATCAGTAAATGAATGGATCAAAAAACTATGGTCCATTTACACAATGGAATTCAATGCAGCAGAAAAAAAGAAGGAGCTCCTACCCTTTGCAACAGCATGGATGGAACTGGAAAGCATTATGCTAAGTGAAATAAGCCAGGCGGTAAAAGACAAATACCATATGATCTCACCTTTAACAGAAACCTAATCAACAAAACAAACAAACAAGCAAAATATAACCAAAGACACCGAATTTGAGGACAGGCTGACAGTGACCAGAGGGGACATAGGAGGGAATTTCAGGGGAAAAGGGTGAAGGGTTTGTAGGAAAAATTATAAAGGACACATGGATAATAATGGGGGTGGGGTGAAATGGGAGAGAGGTGGGGAGGGCTGGGCTTAGGCTGGGGTGGGGGGGAAAGGCAGAGAACTGTACTTAAACAACAATACAATTAGAAAGAAAAAAAAAGAAAGAAAGAAAGCCAGTGTAGCTGGGGAGGAAGCGCTGAGGACTGGTAGGTGCAGGCAAGGTCAGGGGTAGGTAAGTGGGTGTCTTTACTCCAAGTGAGAAGGGAAGAAACTGCAGGATTATGAGGAAAGGAATAACATGATCCAACATCAATTTTAAAAGGATCTTTCCTGCAGCTACTTAAGAATTACATTGGAGGAGGGGCAGAGGTGGCAGCGGAATTATCTGTTGAAAGACTATTATTGCTTCCAGTTCAGATGATGGAAATGGCCTAGGGTTGAAATGGTGGGTGTGATAAGTATCTGAATGTATTCCAAAGGGAGAGGTAAGGGAATTGCATGAAGGACAGGGTGAGGGACGCAAGAGGAAAAGAGTAACAAGAATGGAGGTACTAGCAATGAAACAGAGAGGAGCAGGTGCAGCTGGCATAAGGAGACAATCAGGAATTTGGTACATCTTAAGTTTGAGATATCTATTCAGCTCACTTGTGGAGAGGTCAAGAGGCAGTGGGTTTATGAGTCTGGATTTCAGGGCAGAAGTCTGGACTAGGGACATAAATTTGGGAGTTGTAAGCAATAAGATTATATTTAAGGCCATGAAACTAGATGATCTCACCAGGGAATGATTATGGATAGCAAAACAGTATAGTTAATAAAATCATATATAAGCAAGTGAACTCACTTTACACCTGAATGTCAATGTTCATAAAATACCAGAACATCTGTTTTTCTCTGTATTTGAGTTTCTGATGCAGATTCTAAACCTGTTCACTACTGTACATTTCTGCCTAAGAACCAGTAAAATAAGTTTTTACATCCAGTTTTCCTGCTTGATTAACAAAATGAAGAACCAAATATGTTTATAAATAAAAAAAGATGTTTACATAATTATTCTACCTACAGAACTGAAAACTAATATTAGGACTGGAGGCCAATTTGCTTATTAAGTTCATTTCTCCTTATATTTTATACTTGAATTCCTTGAATTACACTCATCAGTATTTTCCATTGTCTTCTATCCCTGCTGCATTAAGACTAAACTACAATCTATTTTCTTTATCTTTTATATTTTAAAATTGTGTTAACTATTTTGAGTCAAATAGCCTTCACTGAGTTCTTGTATGGCAATTTCCTTCATATTCTTCACCAAACAATGCAAAGGAAACTTTCTTACTTCCATTACTGGAGCAAAGATTTACCCAGCGGGTATACTCATCCTGCACTGCATGTAGCATGGCTAAGGGCACACATCAGAATCACTGTTGCTCATCTTCCCTTAGTTCCTTCAAAATAGAGCAGATAATGCCTTGGTGCAGCACCTTTATAGATCCATGAATGTTCTGGGCTAATAGAAACTTGTTTGTCTTCTTCCCCCCTGTATTAGGTTCCTCGTCTACTGCAACCAATTCTCATAAGATCAAAACAGCAAAAAATTATTTTCTCACAGTTACTGGAGGTCAAAAGTATGAAATCAAGGTGTCCATGGGCCATGCTCCCTTGGAAGGCTCTTGACAAGAATCCTTCCCTCCTCTTCCAGCCTCTGGTGGCTGAAGCTATTCTCTGGTTCATGGCAGCATCACGCCACACTCTCTTCTGTCTTCAAGTAGTTTCTTTCCTCAGTGTCTTTGTGTCTCAAATCTTCCTCTCATTCCTCTTATAAGGATACCAGTCATTGGATTTAGGGTGGACCTAAACCCCTCATGCCAGTCAGTCCCTTGAATCATTTTATGCTCCACATTAATCTCCATCTGTCATTGACTCTTCAAAGGGGTCATAATCCCTCTTTTAAAAAACAACAGCTGAGGACAGAAGGATTAATTGGGAAATCTGTAGTCCCTACTTTTGCAGTTGTTCCAGAGAAGCCGTTGTTATATTCCATTATCTCCCTTTTCTACCACCCTGGTCTATTTATAATTTCTTCATTTTTGACTTCATAGACCACCCTGGTCTATTTTTATTGCCTGGTGTAAGAACATAGACTTTTATCCCTGTGGACTCTGGGCTTTTGGTTAGCTTCCATTGATCAGCCGTGTTTGTGGCAATTGCCTGCTTGGTGTTATAATACATATGCCAGCTCCAAGAGATGTTTTCGTGAATCCACCATGGTTCAGGCATACTCTCCCTGGCCCCATTATATATCAGCACCCTTCACTTGTCATGATTTTCATGGCCCATTGCTTGGTAAGCATAATTGCTTTCTGATCTATCAGCATGAGGATCTCAAAGTGTTGGATGAGAAACAAAATCTGTAGAAACCTGCAGAAGTCTCTTTCCATTACATCCCACCTCATCATTCTTTGCTTTTCACCTTCTAGCCAAAATTTTAAAAAGTTTTTATTTCTTGGTCTACCCCCATGGCAAAATGAATGGTAGTAATCTCCTTTCAGATTCAGTGGAACTGTTGCTTGTCCCCTGATGGAAGTATTGTTCACAGCTCACATATGCTCATTTCATTTCTTTTTAAAACTTTTGGATACTTTCTATTGCTATGTCTTCAAGTTCACCAATCTTTCCTTTTGAAATATCTAATTAATTTTTATACAATCTAATGTACTTCTTAAAATTGCCCTACATGGTATTATTTTATTTTTAGGAATTTAATTTGTATGTTTTGTATTGGGAAAAGAGGGTTTACCCTGAGTAAAAGAAGAAAATCTTCAGGGATCTTAAATTCATCTATTCACATATGCCATCTCATTTTTGTTCCTTTCTGATGGGACCAAAATACTAATTAGCTCAAAAATTTTTTCTCAGCCTTGCACATCTAAATTTTGCAATTTTCAATATGTGACAGAAATGAAAAATTATCCTATGCG
Organism: Desmodus rotundus; assembly: GCF_022682495.2. NCBI lineage: Eukaryota > Metazoa > Chordata > Mammalia > Chiroptera > Phyllostomidae > Desmodus > Desmodus rotundus. The sequence continues at coordinate 53,646,415 of NC_071394.1, read as the reverse complement.
TTTTGAAAATTATTTTATAGATGTAGAAGAAAACATCATATAAATTTCATTGTTCATTTACATGTTGGTAATCCTTAATGAATCAATTGATTATTATAATCAAATTTTAGCAATAAAGTAAACTAAGCTGAGAAATACAGAGTTCTTTCACCTATGATATACTTAGATCTTAGAAATATTATATGAAATACTCACAACAACATGTCCTAAACTTCCTGCTTTTCCAGGCAAAACAGAAAGGAAATCACATTGTCTTGTGCATAAGGTAGAAAATTACTAATTGTAACACTTCTGCATATTTGTATTCCTTTCTTATTTTCTACATTTTGTAAAACTCAAGAATGTTAATTGAAGTTACTATACACTTTAGGGAACTGAGAAAAGAGATACTTTAATGTAAACATTTGATTTAAAAGAGAACGAGCTAAAACAGTATAGCACACAAGTAAGCCCATATAATGAAGAAGAGAAACTAGACTAGTGAGTCATGATTAGAGTGTGATATTTTTAAATATACAAAAATATGAATAATGAATATAAAACCATGACATATTTAAATGGTTTTTAAAATAATTTTTAGTGATGGCTGTATGATTTGTAATGTTCTCTCTGATACAACACAACCACTATTAATGTAGACAATGATGTGTTTTTTAAAAATCTCAAAATAATTACCCTCATCACATACTTTCAATAAATATTCTTGCCTCATGAATTTTTCATACTGTGCAGCCCTGATGTAGAGAATGACATTTGCTATAACAAAAGAAGCATACTTCTATATGTGTTAGCATGTATAAGGTTAATATTAAGCCCCAAGCACTATAGATAGAAACATCTCTGTTATAGGTAAATATTTATTTAAGAAAAATGCTATTTGGGATCTTTTAATTAGTCTAAGGACTTACCTAAATTTGCCAATTTTATTGCAGGCTGCTTGGAAGATGATTAACTGCAGATAATTTGTACTACAAATATTTGCATTCAATCTACTAACAACTTTTCCAACCCTTGAAGTAACTATAAAAGGATACTACTTTTAATTGGGCGTTATTTTTTATACAAAGAAAATAGAGGTAAAATTAATGCTTCTCACCATATATAGGATAACTTTAAACATTTTTTAGAAATTGAGGTTAAAAATTCACTGTAATGAGAAATAAAGATAATATTAAAAGGATCAGCCTAATAAAATGTTATTTATTTGAAAAGTTAATAAAATACAAACTTATTGTGATATGGAGCAGTAAATAAAGACAAATAATATTAGATATGACAAAGCATGCATAGCTATGGATCCAGTGAGGTTTAAAAAACAAATAACATTGACAACAATTTATTCCAAATTTGCAAAGCTAAATGAAATTTATATAATTCTAGGAAAATGTAATTTACCTAAAGAGATTCGAGAGGGAATAGAAAATCTGAAAACACACACAGCCATTAAAGAAATTGAATTACTATTTAAAATTCCCTTATAAAGAAAATACTAGGTTCAGATGTTTTTATGGATAACCGCCACCATACATTCAAGAAACCAATTATTGTAATTATCCACAAGGTTTTCTAAAACACAGAAAAAGGGGGAACTCCCTTTGGTAGAGGTAGTGTTGCTCCTCACCTGTTCCTCTTTCCCTAGAATAAGATAATACATCTCCACTATATTCATGCAGGTTTCCAATTGACTTTCAACTTGGCTGTGCGAACATTCCCAGGGAATGGCTGCTCAGCCTGAGCCCTGGAATGAGAAGACAAGTGGAACCCAATTGTACACATCCTAGCCCAGCTTTGCTGAAGCTGGTCTTCAGACCCATGAAAATGAAGTAAATATTTGATATTTGTCATTCCTTGTTGGAGTTATTTGTTAACAAAACATAAACTGACTAACATACTTTTCAACTCATTCTATGGGATAGTGTAATCTTGAAATACATACCTGGACAGCACAATAGAATGAAAATATATAGCAAAATTTTATCATTAATATAAATGCAGAGACAGACCAAAGATGGCAAAGGAGTAAGTGGAAGCTACACTAACCCCCGCTTTAGTTGTAAGTGGAATTACAACTAAATCAAAGAAAAATCATCCTGAATAACCAACTGAACACTAGCTGGAGTGAAGTCTTATACCCAAGGACTTACAGAAGAAATAGCATCACAACAAGACTGGTACAGAGTGCAGAGGAGGCACAAGAGGGCTAGCTGGGCTCCAACAGGTGACAGCTGAAGTGCCAGAGGGATATCTCAGCAGCTGGGGGGTTCCCCTGAGAAGTGTGGGGTTTAAACCTCAAGCTGGGCTCTCCAGCCTAGAGTAGCAGAACCAGGAAAGGAACCCAAATAACATAATGGCTGTGAAAAGTAGCAGGATTTCTGTCCACCAGGGAGAGATGGCTGGAGATGCAAAGAGCCTCTCAAAAGGCCAATGCACAAAATTTTGTTTGCAGCCACTTGCTCTGAGCTCTGGCAGAGGGAAAGGCAGAGTGGTATAGAGACATGTGAAAAGAGTTTGTGTTTGGTGGCTCTGGGGAGAGAACTGAAGGAACAGCTGACAGGATCCCTGTGCTGAGTCATTCCTCATACTGAAGAGGTGATCTTTATCAGGCAGAGCGATACCCTCCAAGTGGAATTAGCCTGAGGGGAAGCAATAGCCTTTCCCACAGGAATTACTCCCCCCTACCCTGTGGAGCTTAAGTTGGGCTGCTGAGGAATACAACTGGAGCCTATTTCAGAGAGCAAAGCTAACAGAAAGGTTGTAGGAACAGTTCTCTGGGAGCTCTGAATCCTTTGCTGACCCTCCTCTGGACACAGTGCTGGTAAAAGCTTGCCTTGGTGGGCATCGAGCCTTCTGTACACACCCAACCCAGCAGAGGGATCCACAAACTATGGATCACTGATAGTTCCAAACAGGTTGTCCAGGGCCAATTGCAGCAGTGTCTGACAAAGGCCTGAACAAGAGTCTTTGCAGATCTACCCATTACATAGAAATAAAAACAGAGAGGCAGCCAAAATGGAAGACAACAAATGAAAGAACAAGAGAATTCCCCAGAAGAAGAACTAAATGAAATGGAGGCAAACAATTTATCAGAGAATTTAGAGTAATGATTATAAAAATACTCAACAGCATGAAAAAAGACACAGAAACATAAAAAAGGACCCATCAGAAACAATTCAATATCTTAAATAAATAATACACTGGAAGGAATAAACAGTAGGTTGTATGAAGCAGAGGATCAAATCAGTGATTTGAAAGACAAGGTTAAAAAATGCCCAAGCAGAGCAGCATAAATAAAAAATAGTTTAAAAAAATGAGTACAGCTTAAGGAACCTTTGGGACAACATGAAGGACAACAACATCCACATCATAACAATATCAGAAGAAAAAGAGAGTGAGCCAAAAGACTGAGAACCTATTTGACTGAAAACCTCCCTAATCTGGTGATGAAAAAGACACACAGGTCTAGGAAACACAGAGAGTCCCAAACAAGATGAATCCAAACAGGCCTACACTGAGACACATCATAATTAAAACGACAAAGCTTAAAGACAAGGAGAGAATCCTAAAAGCTGCAAGAGAAAAGCAGGCAGTTACCTGCAAGGGACCTCCAATTAGACTGTCATCTGGTTTCTCAACAGAAATATTTCAGGCCAGAAAGGATTGGCATGGAATTTTTAAGGTCATGATAAGTAAGGACCTACAACCAAGGCTGCTTTATCCAGCAAGGCTATCATTTAAAATTGAAGTCAAGTATTGTGATCCCTCCTACTTTGTTCTTCTTTCTCAAAGTTGCTGCTGCTATTCGGGGTCATTTATGGTTCCATATAAATTTTTGAAGTGTTTGTTCTATATCTGTGAAATATGTCATTGGTACTTTAATAGGGATTGCACTGAATCTATAAATTGCTTTGGGTAGTATGGACATTCGATGATATTAATTCTTCCAATCCATGAGCATGGTACATGCTTCCATTTGTTTGTGTCTTCCTTGATCTCTTTCTTCAGTGCTGTGTAGTTTTCTGAGTACAGGTCTTTTACCTTCCTGGTTAAGTTTATTCCTAGGTACTTTATTCTTCTTGTTGCTATATAAAATGGGATTTCTTTCCTGATTTCTGTTGATATTTCATTGTTGGTGTATAATAATGCCTTTGATTTCTGAATATTGACTTTGTATCCCACTGTTTCACCAAATTCATTTATTAGGTCAAATAATTTTTTGGTGGAGTCTGTAGGGTTTCCTATGTGTACTGTGATGTCTGCCTTTTGACCTGGCAGTTCCATTGCTGGGATTATACCCTAAGAATCCTGAAACACCAATTCAAAAGAACCTATGAACCCCAATCTTCATAGCAGCACAATTTATAACAGCCAAGTACTGGAAGCAACCTAAGTTCCCATCAGTAAATGAGTATATAAAAAACTGTGGTACACTTACACAATGGAATACTACACAGCAGAAAGAAAGAAGGAACTCCTACCATTTGTGACAGAATGGATGGATCTGAAGAGCATTATGCTAAGTTGAATAAGCCAGGCACTGAAAGACAAATGCCAAATGATCTCACCTATGAGTGAACCTAATCAACAAAACAAACAAGTAAGTAAAATATAACTAGAGACACGGAAATAAAGAACAAACTGACAGTAACCAGGAGAGGGGAGATGGGGAGGAAATAACAGGGGTGGGGGAAAGGGAAGAATCATCAAGAAATATGTAAAAAGGACATGTGGACATAGCCAAAGTGGGGTACGGTAGAACTGAGGGTGGGAGGTGGGGATGTGTGGGACGTGAGGAAGTATGGGATGAATGGAGACAACTGTGCTTGAACAACAATTTTAATTAATTAATTAATTTAATTAAAGGAGAAAAAAAGGCCTTTCCAGACAAGAAAAAGTTAAATGAGTTTTTTAACACCTAACCAGAACTGCAACAAATTCTAAAATAATTTAGAATTATAATAATTTATTTAAAATAAATTCTTAAATTTATCATATCAAGCCTTCTCTCTGACTAGAAATCGATCACAAGAAGAAAACTGAAAAATACACAAAGGCATGGAAGCTAAACAACACATTATTAAATAACGAATGGGTCAACAATGAGATCAAGGAAGAAATCATAAGATACCTTGAAACAGATGAAAATGAGAATACAACAACCCAAAATCTGTGGAACACTGGGAAAACAATCCTAAGAGGGAAATTCATAGCATTACAGGCATATCTTAAATGAGAAAAAGTTGAAATAATCTAACTTTACACTTAAAAGAATATGAAAAAGGAGGAAGGAAACAATAAAGATCACAGTAGAAATAAATAAAATAGTCTTAAAAATGATACAAAAGATCAATTAATACAAGAGCTGGTTCTTTAAAAAATAAACAAGATTGACGAACTTTTAACCAGACTCATCAAGAAAAAAAGAGACAGTACCCAAATAAATTAAATCAGAAATGACAAAAGAGAAATAATAACTAACACCAAAGAAATGCAAAGGATTGTAAGAAAATATTATGAACAACAATATGCCAACAAACTGGACAACCAGGACAAAATGGGTAAATTCTAGAAACATCTGATCTTCCACAACTAAATCGGAGAGTCTGAATAGACAGATTAGACCTAGTGAAATTGAAGCAGCAATCAAAAAACTTCCAACAAACAAAAGTCCTTGACTGGATGGCTTTACAGGCAAATTTCACCAAACACTCTGAGAAGAACTAACACCTCTCCTTCTCAAACTATTTCAAAAAATTCAAGAGAAGGAAAGACTCCCAACTCATTTTATGAGGCCAGCATTATACTAATTCTAAAACCAGATAAAGACACTACAAAAAAATAAAATTATAGACCAATATCCCTGATGAACATAGATGCTAAAATCCTCAACAAAATTTTAGCAAACTGAATACTACAATACATTAAAAAGACAACATACCATGATCCAGTGGAATTTATTTAAGGAATGCAAGATTGGTACAGCACTCACAAATCAAAAATTGTCATACACCACATAAACAAAATGAAGGATAAAAAACAACATGATCATATCAATAGATGCAGAAAAAGCATTTGATAAAATCCAGTACCCACTTATGATAAAAATCTCTCAGCAAAGTGGCAATACTGGGAACATACCTAAACATGATAAAGGCCATATATGACAATCTCATTGCCAGCATCACACTCATTGGGCAAAAACTACAAACGTTCCCCTTAAGATCGGGAACAAGAAAGGGATGTCTGCTTACACCTCTCTTATACAACATAGTACTGAAATTCCTAGCCATAGCAATCACACAAGAAGAAATAAAAGGCACCCAAATCAGAAAGGAAAAATTAGAACTGCCTTTATTTGCAGATGCATGATACTGTACATAGAGAACCCTAAAGATTCTGCCAAGAAACTACTAGAAGTGATCAATGAATTCAACAAAGTAGCAGGATACAAAACTAATATCCAGAAATCATTTGCATTTTATATGCCAATAATGAATTACCAGAAAGGGAAATTAAGAAAATAATCACATTCATAATTGCTTCAAAAGGAATAAAATATCTAGAGATAAACTTAACTGAGGATGTAAAAGACCTGTATACAGAAAATTATAAGACACTGAAGAAAGAAATTGAAGAAAATACAAGTAAGTCAAACAACTACTGTGTTCCTGAATAGGAAGAATTAGCATCATTAAAATGCCTGTGCTCCTCAAAGCGATCTATAGATTCAGTGCAGTTCCCATCAAGATACCAATTGATGTATTTCACAGAACTAGAACAAATACTTCAAAAATTTATATGGAACCACAGAAGGCCCCACACAGAAACAGCAATCCTGAGAAAGAAGAACAAAGTTGGAGGAATCACACTACCTAATATCAAACTGTACTATAAGGCCAAATAATCCAAACAGCATGGTACTGGCATAAAAATGACACATAGATCAATGGAGCAGAATAGAGAGCCCAGAAATAAACTCACACATTTACAGTCAATTAATATTTGACAGAGGAAGCAAGCACATAGAATGAGCAAAAGATAGTTTATTCAATAAATGGTATTTGGAAAATTGGACACATATGTGCAGAAAAATGAAACTAAACTACCTTCTTATGCCACACACAAGAATAAATTCAAAATGGATAAAAGACTTATATGTTGGACCCAAAACCATAAAAATATAGAAGAAAACATAGGCAGTAAAATCTTGGACATTGCTCATAGCAATATTTTATCTGCTATATCCTCAGACAAACGAAATAAAACATAAATGGGACTACATGAAACTAAAAACTTTTTGCACAGCAGAGGAAATCATCAACAATTTTAAAAAAACAACCCAAGGAACAGGAGATCATATTCACCAATACATCTGATAAGGGGTTAATATCCAAATTTTATAAAGAACTTATAAAACTCAACAGCAAAAAGACAAAAAACCAAATTAAAAAATGGGCAGAATATCTGAATAGACAGTTCTCTAAAGAGAACATACTGATGGTCAATAGGCATATGAAAAGATGTTCAATGTCTCTAATCATCAGAGAAATATAAATTAAAACCACAATGAGATATCACCTCACACCTATCAGAATGGCTACCATCAATAAATCAACAAACAAAAGTGTTGGAGAGGTTTGAAAGTCATTATTCCATTCTAACAACAAGTAAAAAACTGATCAAACAATTTCTGCTTAATAAGGATTTTAATAAATACTTCCCATTATATATTTTTTCATTTATTCATTTTTTTTAAACAACTGGATTTCAGTTCCCATGTTAGGGCTTATCTAATTTAATCAGGACAACAATCCTCCTATTTGGTGGTATTATTGTACCCTTACTTTGTTTTTTATCTTTGTTTTTGGTGGTGTAAATTACTACAATGCTTGGTATCGAGAAAATGCTTAATAAGTGATAGCTGGTAGGATTACCATATGCCCTCTAGAGGGAGATAATAGGCAGCATAATTAGTACATTGGACTCTGGTCTGATTTCAAAATCCAGGTATTTTTCCAGTATATTTTCCCATGTAAGCCTTGAGTTCAAAGGAAATATGCCCAAAGCATTTCTTGTTACGTAAGTTGAACTTTTATATTCATGACCATGAAATGTATTATGTTGTGAAGAAACAAGAAAAATGGCAGCAGGCTAGAAATATCACAGTGCTTTCCATATAATGAAGATAATTGCTGTTTTGTGGATTTTTTTTGTTTTTGTTTCTGTGTTTATATGTATGATGATGTAAAATATAATTCTTACTGTGGATTGCACTAACATTTTTGAAAGCCTGTGAAATAAGAAATCATTTTGCCCCACTGACTGGACTTGAACAAGACTAGGAGATGTGAGTCTGACACAAAGAAGTTAGGTGTCTATTCAGCTGTCTGATGAATAATCGAAGTCTTTAAGTCTCCCAAACTGATTTTCAGAAGTCTTCCCATGTTCCCAGGCTTGTTGAGTGGCTCTGCCAACCCATATATCTGGCTTATATTCGGTTTCCCTCCATTATATTGGCCAATACTTGATGTTTTAGGTCACCAGTGTCATCTTCAAGTAAAGCCTCCTGGCTTTTTAAGTTTCTAACCATTCACAATCCCTACCCCTGTACAGAAGAATGAACTTTTTAAAAGGCACATTAGAAAGTATTTCTCCTCTGCTTACAACTTTAGTGGCTTTCTTTATGTTCAAATACAGTTCAAACTGCTTTGTACAGTAGACAGAATCTTACCTCTCAAGCCCCATTTCCACCTCTTTGATCACATCTCCTTCACTCCCTCCCTAGTAGAAACCACCACCGTGAACTGTTGGCAGTTTCTCTGCCACACCAGATGCTCTGTCACCTCAACTACCTGCCACCCACTGATCTCCTCTAGCAAACCAAACCTGGGTTATGGTGCTCAGCACTTCCCCTTTCACGCCATGTGAAGGCATTGAATTATACTCTCCTGTTCATTCCTTCTATCATGGCCACTGGCCTATGAGCTCCTTGAGGACACAGAGTCTTGTTCATCACTTGGTCCAGTTCAACACTTGGCCCAGTTCCTGATGCATACTCGATTGTCAGGTTGATTGAAAATGTGCATAGGCAGCCCTGAAACATCAATCCAAAAAAACCTATGCACCCCAATGTTCATAGTAGCACAATTTACAATAGCCAAATACTGGAAGCAACCTAAGTGCCCATCAGCAAATGGGTGGATCAGAAAACTATGGTACATTTACACAATGGAATTCTACGCAGCAGAGAGAAAGAAGGAGCTTATACCCTTTGCAACAGCATGGATGGAACTGGAGAGCATTATGCTAAGTGAAATAAGCCAGGTGGTAAGGGACAAATACCATGTGATCTCACCTTTAACTGGAACCTAATCAACAAAAGAAAAAAGCAAAAATATAACCAGAGACACTGAAATTAAGAACAATAACAATAGCCAGAGGGGAGTGACGAGGTGACAGTGGGGAAAGGGATTTACAGGAACTACTATAAAGGACACATGGACAAAACCAAGGGGGAGGGTAGAGGTGGGGGAGGGTTTGGATGGGGTGGGGTGGAGTGGAGGGATGGGGAGAAAATGCAAACAACTGTAATTGAATAACAATAAATTTTTTTTTTAAAGACATCGATTCACAGATATTCAAAATTAAAAAAAAGAAAATGTGCATAGGCAAATACATTTAAATAAATAATAAAAAGTTGTTTGAAATATTTTGGATTGGATCAGCTATAACCAGTTATTCAAAGCTTATCTCTCATTAGATAGCTTCTCTGAAGAGGCACCTTTCAGTGATAACAGCAGTTCTAAAACCATTCTCAGAGATGTATAAATAAACAATGGAATTATGCAGTGGGGACTTGTTTAATCTTTTCCAGAATCATACCAATCATATCAGTGCATGGAGGACTTTCTCCACTGTAACATTCCCTTGAATGCAAAAGCTCTGGGCACTCTGAAAACAATCACTCAGGTATGCTATTCCTGACAAATCTAAATCCTGATTAGCTGGAAACTTGGACCAAAAAGAGTACTCATACACCAGGTGATACCCTGTATTCTGTTTGTTGAAAGGAAGATATAAGCTGTGACCTATGGATCTCTGTATTATAATTATTGCCATAAAGGACTGACACACAATCCTGTCTCTAAGCAAGAAATTAAATGTGACAAATATGTTCTTTACTTTTGGATAATGAAACAATAGGGGAGCCAAACCTTACTCAAAGATACAGTACCTCCAACTTGTAAAAGAGTTTACAACTTATAAAGGTGCGTATTAGAGAAGTCTCTAACACTCTTTGAAGCATAGAAAATTACTAAGATAAGCAAACACTGTTGTGAGTAGAGAAAGTCAGAAAGAGATGAAGTGTCAAATGTAAGCTATTGCTACAGCATTAGAAAGATAGGAAACATGATTTGTGGCACAGCCAAGTTTAATCAGTACTTAAGATAATTATTGATTGACTTAAATAATTGATTTTAGACTATTCAATTATTATTTTTTAATCCTCACCCAAGGATATTTTTATTGATGTCAGAGAGAGAGAGAGAGAAACATCTATAGGTTGCCTCCCAAACACACACCAAATGGGATAGAACGAGCAACCTAGGAATATGCCCTAACAGGGGATTGAACTTGCAACCCTTTCAGTATATGGGACAATGCTCCAACCAACTGAACCACCTGGCCAGGGCAAGACATTCAATTTACATTCTTTGTTTTGGAGAAATTGGAAAGCAAATCTCACTATGAAATAATACAATAAATAGCATGATTATACTGTGAATAATTTCTAAAATCTGTAATAATATTCTGGAAATGGTTGGAAGGAGTCGTTTTGAAGTTCTGTAAATGTTACTTCTTGGGAGAAAGTCATTTTAATGTTTAATTTTACTTTTGTCAAATTCTAAAATTCACTTAGCAAATATTTATTAAGCACCCACTGTGTGTCAGGCAAGGTTCTACACTCTTGAGATACACAGTAATCAAAACAAGTTCTCATCCCTTGTACAGCTTATATTCTGAGGGGAGGCAAGACAGACAATGAACAGTAAATATAAGAAATGAGAGTAAACAACACAGTATAAATTAGAAGGTAATGATATTCTGCAGGGAAAAAAGAAGAGGAGAGCAAGTCAATTCACTGATATTTTGAGTAAATTGGTCAATTAGGTGCTGTAGAAAACAAGAATTAAGCAAAGAATGGTTGGAGGTGAGGGAGTTGGCCATGCAGATGTCTAGAAAGGAGCATTCTAAGCAGAGAAAACTGCCAGTGAAAGCTTATGATATTCAGGCAACAGGGAGGAGGCCAGAATGACCAGCGTGGTAATTAGTTTATTGGTTAAGCTAATGCAATGAAATCTTAATGGTTAATCAGAGCAGAAATTTATATATACTTACATAAAGTCCAATAGGAGGAGAGGCAATAACTCCTTCATTCAGAAGCTCAGGCTGATGGCAGCTCTGTCATCTTCAAAATAGGATTTTTCAAGGTTACCCTGAACACTGTTATCCAGTATGCAGTTGAAGAGAGTGTAAAGAATCACAAGAGGTTTTTATAGGCCACAGTTCGGGTACCTGAATGCCCATTTGCCTAGGAGCGATACAAGCCATTGCCAGAAGTCAGCTGCATGGCCTCACATAATGCCATGGGACTTCAAAAATGTAAGCCAGCTGAGTGCTGGAACAGAGGCAAAGAAGTCAGACAGGAACAGGAGACAGATCACATGGGATAGACTTAGAAAGACTGAGTTTTGCTCTGAGCGAAATGAGAAGAATTAGGCTTTAAGAAGAGGAGTAATGTTTTACTTATTGAGCTTCTAAATTTAAAAAATAGCAGGCGTTTGTGAAATATTTGTAAATATATACTTTATAACCTTACAGGATAGGCATTCCTACTATTTTCATTTTACAAGAGAGGAAACTGAGGAACAAAGAGATTTGGTCACTTGCCCAAAGTCATTGAGCTGTAAGTAATGGAGCTCCATGCTTTTAAGCACCCTAATATTCATGGCCTAGATCAGGGGTGTCAAACTCATTTTCACTGGGGCCACATTGGCCTCACAGTTGCCTTCAAAGGGCCAAATATAATTTTAGGACTGTATAAATGTAACTACCCTTAACTGTTAAGTGAGAGCTCGGCACTGCCACCAGGTAGAAACAAGCTACCAGCTGGATAAAACAAGGCTGGGTGCTGGATTCGTCCCAAGGGCCTTGTGTTTGCCACCTGTGACCTAGATAATTTCCAGGGTTTTGCAGAATCCTCAGGGGACAAGCAGTAGATGTGGTTTGCCTGTTTTGGGCCCTCACATGCCCAGGAGCAGCCTCTCCTCCTCCTCCAGGTACATATGTGGTCCTTTCAATCTCAACCTGGGCCCCTCCCTCCCCATTAATACCTGTCTTCCAAAAGGATCATGGACAAAAGCAATAACCATAGTCTGCATGTTTGTGTTTGAGTGGAAAAGTGATAAAAAATAAAGGGATATTTGACTAATAACTCAAAGACCTCTGCCCTATACAAACTGACCAGTATCTTCTTCCTTTCATTCTCCTTATTTCATAATATCGGATTAAATTATCTCACCTAACAATATGGAACACTTGCTTTAAATCAGTATAAACATTGCTTATTATTATTGACTTAACTATAAATTCATAATTTAAATTTTTTGTGAATATTTTCAATAATGGCATCTAAATGTTGGAGAATCCAGCTATCAGCTAACACAGACTACTAGCTTGAAAACAAAGGGAAGTAAGCCCTGTGAATATGTTTTAGGACAAATATGTTTCATAGTTTATGGAACATGTTTTATTCCATAAGAGAGTGAATAAACATTAATTATCTCATAATCAAAAGTGCTAAAAATATCAAAAGATAAATATTATACATTGTTCATTTCCTAAATAACCTTTAAAAATGAGATGCCATGGGAAACATCATGCTTAAGTCTGTGCTAAATATCAACAGATAGAAAACAATTAAACAAAGGAGACTAGGACAAAACAGTCACATGACCTAATATCAACAATACATTTTTAAAAATACTAATTTTGAGATTAGGGATAGGTAGCAAAAAGTCTCCCTAAAAGCTGGTTATAAAATAATTAGCAAGGTCAGATGATACTTCCCATCAACTCTCCATCAGATAAGTTTATGTTTTAGAGTTGACGTCTACAAAAAAGCTCAATCAGCAATTTTATTCTCTCAATAAGGTGTAGTTATATAAGGAGAACAATTCATGTTCACTGCTCACATACTATTTTCTTTATAAAAACATGGGAATTCACCTCTTATAAGCTTGAATGTTAGTGACTATTTTCAGTATGTGTCTGGAAATGCTAAAACTTCCTTCTGAGGCCTGAACCAAGTATTTAATTATTATTACTTGCATACATCAGTGGCATCGAAAGGATATAAATAGTGTGCTTTCATTACATTCATACATTAAGAGGGGAATGTCTGATTAATGGGAATGGCTTGGCATCAGGGTAAACAGTAAATCTAATGAATATAAGAATATGCTTCCCTTTACCAGCGTAGTCTTACCAGGGAGTTAAAAAACTAGGATATATTTATGAAGCTTATAACATTAATGAGCCTCATGGAAATGAAATTTATTGGTGACCTTTAGTAACCAGACACTAATATAAATAGGAATTAAATAGTGTAACCTCAATTTATTTATTTTAGACTTGAATAATGAAAAAAGATATGTACATAAACATAAATATCAAAATCTCTACTCTCCAAAACTGGAGTATAACAGATAATATATTAAGGTTGGGAAACATGATTAGAATTTCTATGCATTTAAACTTCATTAATTTAATTTACAACGTCTGTCCAGAAAATGTCCAATCATTGTTAATATAATGAGAACGGTTTGCACAACATTGATGTAACCTGGCAGCCAAGGAGAGTGGACTGGAATGCACATGCATGACCCATGATGACTTCACTGTACTAGTCAGTGGGGGTGGTAGACACCGTTGAGTGAGTATGTGTAATGTGTGGCTGTCACATTCAAAATAACTGAGTGAGTAGTGCAATGAATCTGTATCAAATTTTGCATTAAGCTTGAACATTCCTCCCTGAAACTGTTCAGATGATTCAGAAGGCCACAGCTATGGGCAACTGGGATTGGCAACTTCATCACAACAAGGAACCCTCTCATGCATCACATCTCACGCAGTTTTTTGGTGAAATATCAAATCACCCAGGTCACTCAGTCCTCCTACAGCCCAGATTTGGTGCCCTGTGACTTCTGGCTTTTCCCAAAACTAAAATCACATTTGAAGGGGAAGAGATTTCAGACTATTGATAAGATTCAGGAGAATACAATGGGATAGCTGATGGTGATTCAGAGAACTGTGTGAGGTCCCAAGGTGCCCACTTTGGACAGGACTGAGGCATCTTTGTCCTTTGTACAATGTTTCTTTTATTTTGTATCTTCCTCAATAAATGTCTCTATTTTTCATATCACATGGCTTGATACCTTCTGGACAGACCTCATATATATTCTGCACTATTTGTCAATTAGTGTGACAGTACATGTACAACATTAATAACTAATCTACATATATTTGGGTTATCTTCTCAACTTTTTTAAATTGATAGGATACATAATCTAAAAATAAGAAGATACAATATCACATGATACTCTCCTTATCTTCGTAATATATTGGTCTGTTTAGCTACTTGAATGTGTGAATAAAACCAGTAAGCCATACTAAAAGGAGGAAGAGAGTAACAATTAAAGTAGAATAATTCTAGTTCCATGAAATGACAGAGAGCACTCTCTGTACATCTGTAGTAAACTCACAAAGACAGATGCCACCTCTTCTAGCCTAGCCTCAGCATCTCTTGCTTTTTGCCTCCAGGTGTTCCCCAAAGCCATGGGAGCCTTCTCATCCAGAAGTGGGAGGACAGTGATACCTCTGGGAGAAACCCTCAACCAATGGGGCCAGAACCTGTGGTTGAGCCCCACTTCCTATCCTTTGGACTGAATTTTCAGAGGTTCCAGAGGGATCTGCTTTCAGCAGATACCTAGTCTTTTTTATGGCTTTTCCTGCTTACCCATCTCACCCTCCTCTCTCTCTCATTCTTGTTTCCTGGTATCACCACTCCCCTTCCAAAGCACCTGCACCTGAGTCCTTGCCTCAGGCTCAATTCAGGGAAAGAATCTGAACTAAGATGTTGTTTTAACATAGTTCTATCAGTCACAACTGAAATATTGCAGTAGATTCAGAAGTTATCATGAAAGGAAAACTTGCTCGGGTCCTCTAATTTTTGAAAAATCTAAATTAGAGAATTAGATATATGTTAAAATTAAAAATTTTCATACAACAGGTCAAATTGAGAAGAAAAAATACAAATACGCAGGAACAGATAAAAGGCAGAAAAACATCATGTTTAAACTTTCAGTTTCATCTCTAAAACAAAAATTGATTGGAGAGATTGTGAGGTTTAAAACTATTCCTGCCATGGTCATTGTTGCTCAGTTGGTTGGAGTGTTGTCCCATAGAGCCAGGGGTCACGGATTCAATTCCAGTCAGGGCAACACCCAGGTTGCAGGTTCAATCCCTGATTGGGGCATGTACAAGAATGCAACCAAACTGTCTCTCACATCCATGTTTCTCTCTCTTTCTCCCTCTCCCTCCCTTTCCCTCCCTCCCTACTTCTTTCCCTCCCTCCCTTTGTCTCTCTACCCCCACTCCTCTCTCTCTGAAAGCAATAAAAAAAAAGTCCTTGGGTGAGAATAAAAAAAAAAAAACACTATTTCTAACAAGAAGGGGTATTAAGTAT
Organism: Desmodus rotundus; assembly: GCF_022682495.2. Taxonomy (NCBI): domain Eukaryota; kingdom Metazoa; phylum Chordata; class Mammalia; order Chiroptera; family Phyllostomidae; genus Desmodus; species Desmodus rotundus. The sequence continues at coordinate 53,630,610 of NC_071394.1, read as the reverse complement.
CAGGAAAAGGCCATCTATTTCTATAAGATGAACCTGGCAAAACTCTTCATCATCACTCAGAATGAGACATACAGTCAAGGAGCTCCGTGCCCGGTAACTCTGATTATCACCAAAGTGTTCCATGGGACTACTTGGTTATAGTTTGGTTACTACTTTCATACAACTTAAATAAATTTCCTTCATTTGAAATTTGATTATGAATAAACAATTGGGAAGAATCATAATACTGTATGATCAGCTATTGGTAGACTTATAAAACATTCATAGCAAAAATATGATTTACAAAGTAGAAATGCAGTTCACCAATACCACCTCACTTATTTTCATCCAGCCTATTAATTTAGTGTAAAAAGAAAAACTCACCACTTCACCTGTTTCCACTTTTAATTTAGGAAAAAAAATATATATATATATATATGCTATGTGGAAACAAGTTTCATGGTCAAAGCACATCTGTTCTGTTAGGGAGTCAATATTGGCAAATATTGGCAACTATTGGGTATTTTTTATTCAACAATATGAAATGATAGATTTATGATTAAATAACAATGCAAACATGAATTATAGGTCCTAAACAGTGTTTATGTAAGCATGCAGTACTCTTTTGCAAGATTAACCTAATAAATCCTAACTAAACTTTTAGTGAAGAAACTAAACTGGGAGTGTTTCTGATTAAAAAGCAAGAGTAGCTGTGAATAGAAAGCATGATCAGCTCTCAACAGAGGCTTCCAGTCAAGATGGAGGCATAGATACACATGCCTTGCCTCATTACACAACCATAAGAAGGAACACAGCTAACTTAAAAACAACAAACACCCAGAACTGCGAGAAAAATCACCCAGAAAAACATCCAGACCTGTACGGAAGTCCAACAACCAAGGATTTAAAGAAGCTATATTCATCCAGACAAGTAGCAAGTGCAGAGACAGGGAGTTGGGGCAGAGAGGACTCAGTGTGGTGGTGGCAAGCCCAGGGCAGAGAGACAGAGAGGTGGCCAGGTAGTGGCAGCCAGAGGAATGGGCAGTCCCACATTCAGGTATGGTGAATAAAAATCAGGGAGACACCTTGTGAGTGAGTGAGCCCAGCCCCAGGCCAGACTGCACAGCCCAGGGTTCCAGCGCTGAGGAAAAAGAAAGCCTCATAACTTCTGGCTGTAAACCCTCTGGTGTTTGGAGCAGTGGAAGAAACTGCTGGTACATATGCAAACACACCCACCCTGGGAACCACAAACAGGACAGCAGCTAGAAAGTCACCAGTTGCATACAGGAAGTGGGTGAAGCAACTGGAAACAGGGCAAGGGCCAGGCAAGCCTCCAGAACTCAGCCACACTGGCATTATCCCTTCTTCAATCCTTCCCCCACATACATCATGGAGGGGACGCCATGGAGCCATGGTTGCCCCACCCTGGCAAATACCCAAGGTTCTGCCGCATATGAGTTGACAGTGCACTGAAACACAATCAAAGCAGCTCTACCTAGTACACAGACACAGGGAGGCTGCCAAAATCAGGAGACAAAGAAATATGGCCCAAATGAAGGGACCAAAGAGAACCCCAGAAAAAGAACTAAGCTACATGAAGATAGCCAGCCTATCAGATGCAGAGTTCAAAACACTGGTGGTCAGAATGCGCAAAGATTTCATTGAATACAGCAAAAGCATAAGAGAAGAAGTGAAGACTCTACTAAGGGAAATAAAGAAAAATCCACAGGAAACCAACAGTGAAGGAAAGGAAGCTGCTGGGATTCAAATCAATGAGGTGGAACATAAGGAATAAATAAACATTCGACCAGAACAAAATGAAGAAAAAAGAATTCAAAAAATGAACAGAGCAGAAGAAGACTCTGGGACATCTACAAAAGGACCAACATCTGAATCATAGGGATGCCAGAAGAAGAGAAAGGGCAAGAAATTGAAGACTTATTTGAAAAAATAATGAAAGAAAACTTCCCTAATTTGGTGAAGGAAATAGACATACAAGTCCAGGAAGAACAGAGTCCCAAACAAGTTGGATGGAAAGAGGTCCACACCAGGACACATCATAATTAAAATGTCAAAGATTAAAGATAGAGAATCTTAAAAGCAGCAAAAGAAAGACAGAGAGTTACTTACAGAGGAGTTCCCATAAGACTATCAGCTGATTTCTCACAAGAAATTTTGCAGGCAAGAAGGGGCTGGAAAGAAGTATTCAAAGTCATGAAAGGCAAGGACCTACATCCAAGATTACCAGCTATCATTTAGAACTGAAGGACAGATAAAGTGCTTCCCAGATAAGGTAAAGCTAAAGAAGTTCATCATCACCAAGCCCTTATTATATGAAATGTTAATGGAACTCATTTAGGAAAAAGAAGATAATCAAAACTATGAACATTAAAATGACAACAAACTCACAACTATGAAAACTGAATCTAAAAAACAAACTAAGCAAACAACTAGAACAGGAATAGAATCATAGATATGGAGATCATTTGGAGGGTTATCAGCTGGGAAGGGGAAGGGGGCGATGAGGGAAAGGGTGTAGAGATTTAGAAGCATAATTGGGTAGGTACATAATAGACAGGGTTAAGAACAGTACAGGCAATAGAGAAACCAAAGAACTTATATGCATAACCCATGGACATGAACTAATGGGGGGCGGATTGCTGGAGGGAAGGGGGAAACCAGGCAGAGACAAGCAAAGGGGGAAGAATTGAGACAACTGTAATAGCATAATCAATAAAATATACTTTAAAAAAAAAGAAAGAAAACATGATCAAGTTAAGACACGTAGGGGAGGAAAAATCATTTTACATCTACCCTTATAAGTTCTTGACTGAGATTACCAATAATAAAGACAGATTAATAGAAGAGAAACATATTTAATTTTGTACATATGACAACCCCACAAAGACTTGAGACTCAAAAGCAGCCAAGACTTCAAAGGGAATGAAAACAATTCACAGGAAGACAAGAAAAGGAAATGTTTGGTAAACAAATGTTTGTACTGCTTTGCAGCTAAGTCACATAAAAAAATAGCCAGAGGGGAGTGGGGAGGGGACAGTGAGGAGAGAGGTATACAGGAGCTACTATAAAGGACACAAGGACAAAATCAAGGGGGAGGATAGAGGTGGGGGAGAGAGGTGGGATTGGCTGGGGCAGGGTGGAGGGATGGGGAGAAAATGCAGTCAATTGTAACTGAATAAAAATAAAACAAAAAAATTTTAAAAAATAAAAATAAAATAAAATAAAAAGTTGCCTATTTCTGCCAATAGCTCTCTTCCTGGTATAGGCCCCCTTTCTAAATTCTTTTAGATAATTAAGGAGGAGGTAAAAAGCTTTGCTTGAGTCTGCTGGATCTTAACTGTCTTAAGCTCAGTAAGTCACATGATGAAGCAGCACATTTTGAGGTGGCATATTGTGCTACCCTTCATGCAGCATCCATGATCGACTCCGAAAGAACGATCCTTTTAGAAAATGATTGATTGCAAAATCCAACTGTCCAGATGTGCGTGTACACTGTGGCAAATTTTCAGCATTGCCAAGCTTTGTATGGCAGCCAGACAAAACTTTAAGAATGTGCTGTTAATTTATGTAATCTTTAATAACCCAATAAGCTCCTTGGAAGTGATTTAATTGTATGCAAAAATGAACATCTATAGAAATGAATATCATCTAGCTGATTCAAACTAAAGAAAGAATTTGCATTTGGGTTCAGTTCTCAGCTTATTACAACACCCTCACAGCAGGGAACCACTGACCATACTTTTAGAATCACTGAGCTTCAGACAATACATCTAGAGTCTTTGGCGGTGGGGTCTTTGCAGCCTCACTCACAGAAGACAGAATGTTGTTCAAGGCTTTGTGTCTTATCTGCTCTTGTTTTTAATTTTCTGTGGTTATATTTTAATCTTTCTCATATCTTTGGCTCTTTGCATTTGCACACTGCTGAGTGGGAGATAGTACCCTCTATCTATTTTTAAAAAATAAAACTCCTCTTTTTATCTTTAGTAAGCTATGCTTGGGCTGTCTTCATTGGTGCTGGGCTTAATTTTTGAGGGTTCCTTTAACTCCTGAATTGTACTCACTGAACTTCTGTTTAGTGAAAATGTAAGGGTTTCACATAAGTCCCTGGCCTGCTTATATTAGAGGGAGCCACAAAGGGTAGTGCAGTAGTACAGTCCTGACCTCACTGCAGCATTTTGTCTCTACCCTTGTTGGTCAGCTTGGCCATCCCTACCTTTCTGGTCTCAAGGCTCATTTCCAGTTGGTTCTAAATGAGAGCCTCAGGTTCTTATGTAGAGGAGAAAATTATATTTTTAGAATATAAATTTATAAATAATTCCATTTTAACATTTTGGGTTATAATTTGCAGTAATAACAGCCAGGATTTATTCCAAACTTACTATTAGTAAAACCTTTCAATGTGTTGTCTCCTTTAAATTCTCACATGTATTCGCATGAGGTAGAAATGAATTTTTTTGCATTTAAAAAATACAGAGTTTAACTATTTTTCTAATAGTACTTAAATTTATCTGCAGCATATGGTGGGGGAGGTTAAAAGTCTAGTTAAGAAAAGATATCATACAAACCCTAATTGAGAGACATTCTACAAAATACCTACGATTACTCCTCAAAGCTGTCAAAGTCATGAAAAACAAGGAGACTTAGATACTGTCACAGAGCAGAGGAGACTAAGGAGACATGAGAACTAAATGTAATGAGGCACCTGGATTGGATTCTGGAACAGAAGTTCATTAGTGGAAAAGATACTGACATCAAAATTAAGGTTTGAAGTTTAGTTAAAAATATGTACCAACAGTGGTTTCTTAGTTTTGACAAACATACCACGATGATAGAAAATGTTAACATTAGGGGAAAATGAATGATGGGGGTAAGGAAACTAAAACCTTTGCAATTTTTCTGTAAAAATATTCTCAAATAAATATGTTTTTTAAAAGAGAGAACTGGAGAATCGAGACAATGATCTCTGCCCCCTACCCATTACCCTTGGCAACAGTGATAATGTCTTCAGCTGCCTGATACCTGGAGGTGGGGTGTGCTCCAAGCAGGATAATAAAAGTGAGCCCATTACAAATCAGTGTTTTTAGAGTACCTACCATATTCAGGAAATGCCAGGCCCTCTGTTTCCATTTTAATTTAGTTTTTATTTTGTGTGTAGGTGTTTTCGTCTGTTGCTTTAACAGAGGCTTTTGAGTAGTGGGAAAAAGAGCTGTGGGAAATTGTTCTTGTTCAGATCCTCTCCCTAATTTTTACATTCTGAACTCACAATGATGCCACATCCTGGTATTTAGTGGACATCAGTGAAGAGAAATGTTTATCCTTCCTCATGAGGTTCCCAAGGGATATAATTATAGTTCATATGCTAGCAAGTGGGAATTTGGAGAATATGGAGGGCCCTTTCCTTCCAGAAGGGCTCCTGCTCATCACTGCCATTCAAAGCTCTTTGAGAACCGGGGCTGGAGCAGCAGCTTAGGCTAATGGCCCAGGGGAAAGCTTCTCCCCCTCTGTTCAAGGCCAAGCTCAAATCTTACCCCAGGTACCAGAAATTGAAGTAACTAGACCACTCAAGTGTGATATGTATGTATTTATATTTGTGCCCAAAGTACCCCAAGTTCAACAATGATTTCAGGTCAAACAAATCTCCCCTCACTTCCCACAGTGTGTGGGTGCCTGCCTGGTGTGGCATCTTGCTTATGCAGACAGAACCTTCTGGTCCAAGTCTGTCAGGGAAGGAAAGGCCCTGAGGGTCCTGAGAAAGGTGACTCTTCAAGGACTTGGGGTAAGTTTAAAGAAGGGATGTTGCAAAGAGACTTTGCTTTGGGCAATGGGCACACAATGCAGTGTGCAGAAGCTGTTTTGTTGAATTTTAGACTTGAAACCTGTATGGTTTTGTGAACGAGTGTCAACCCAATAAATTCAATTAAAAATAATAAATAGAAATATTTAAAAAGAAGGGATGTTGGAATCTTTTGACTTTTTTTATTTTTCTTATTCCAAATCTAAATGCTGTGTTTTTCCTCAACATCAAGGTACTGGCTCATATGCTGACATACTGACATTTTCATGCTTTTATTAATTAGCAATTAATGCCAAAAGTGAGAAGGTTTTGCAAAGAAGCCAATTAAATACTACACATTGTCAAACAGCCTAAAAGCCAGAAACCCAGCAGGCAGGAGAGCCATGGCAAGCAATGCCCCAATGAATGATTGTTCTTGTTCAATCTTCTGAGTATGAAAACTTGTCACACACTTGTTCTTAGGTTGATACTAGTAGAATTAATACAATCTTCATCAAGTTCATAAGGAAAAATATTTTTTAAAGCAAAAGGTTTAACATATACTTTTGTATGTCAGTTACAAACAATGTTGAGGAAGTTTCTCTCCCATAATAATAAAAGGGTGAAGGGTTTACAGGAACAACTATAAAAGACACATGAACAAAAACAAGGGAGGGGTGGAAACAGGGGAGGGAGGTGGGGATGGCTGGAGGGATGGGGAGGGGTGGGGGGAAAGGCAGAAAACTGTACTTGAACAACAATGAAATGTAAAAGTATTTAATAAAATAAAAAATAATAAAACTATTTAGACACATAATAATCCAAATAAATTAGTTACTTATAAGTAAATATACTCTACCATTCTATGATAAAGCCCACTTACAAAGAATGCCACTAGGTGGATGGAATCTATGGGGACCAGTTAGACCTAGTTACAGTCCCAGTTTGTTGTTGAATAGTTTTGGGACCCAGGTAACGACTCTGAATTTCAGTTTCGCTATTTATAAAATTGAGGTGGCAACACATATTTCACTGGATTCTAGGGCTGACTAGATAGTAAACTGGATATTTTCAGGTGCTAATTTTTCCCCCTTTGTTGTGTCCTGACCTTTACTTCCTCATCCCGCTTCCCATTCCCACAGTAGTTGGCTCACTTGACATCCAGGCAGGTGGGAAAGGAGTGAAGCAGACGTAGCCAGAAGCAGAAGCAGAAGCAGAAGCAGAAGCAACTCTACCTGGACTTATTCTTCCAAAAACATAAGCTCCTACAAGAACTGGAAACTTTTGCAGAGGGAGGAGGAGGAAAGGGTGTGGAAAAGGAAAAGATCTGAAAAAGCTTAGAGGAAGAAGCATTTCTCTTGGTAAACAACAATACCCTGCAATTGCCAGAGTGGCAAAGAGGTCCATAGATTCTGAATGCCGGTGATATTCATGCTGCTCTCTGAAAGTGTCCATTGGGGCAACAACACCACAGAGAGGAATGGCTGCAGGGTGGGTGCAGGCTGATGATGCCCCAGGAAACCTCGCAATGGCTCCTTGTGGCCCAAAACTAGCCTGGAAGCAGCTGAGCAGTACTAAAACTGAGAAATTAAGTGGGTTTGGAGGGTGCTCCAAGTTTGAGGGGGAACCTGTGAAAATATATGCTTGATGAGCACGGGTCCCCACTCCATTTCCTTGGTTCAGTATCAAAATTCTGGGGCTGGTCAGGGAGAAAGCCCAGCATTGCATGACTTTATTTCCTGCCAGCCAGAAGTACAGGCATTAAACAATTTTTAATTGATTTATTTAAAACAAAAGTATAAAATATTGCTTGCATATTTGAATATGTGGAATGAGATTCTTACCCACTTCACATGGAAAACACTCAGTATTAACTGAAGTATGTGGAAGATGCTCAATTAATATTAGCTATTATTATTTATCACCTGGCATTGACAATGATAAAAAGGATAAGGTAAAAAAATGGAATTGGACTGCAATACATTAAAAAAGAGATGCAAATTTAAAATAAAATGCATTTTACTATTGAGTTCAATATCTTGAGAACATTACAGATTTTATTTTTTAAAAAATATAACAGACTGTACTTTGAGTTCCAACCATAGGGTTGAAAAGAGTGAGAAAGAGAAAAGGAAAAAAATAATGGCCCTGGACAAAGGTGGGTAGGATCAAGGGTGGGAGGTGGGGATAGGTGGGGTGGGGAGGGTGGGGGGGAAATGGAGACAACTGTACTTGAACAACAATTTAAAAAAAAAAAAAAGATGACTTTAAATAAGATCTCCAGTGTAATGATCTACATTTGGGTGCAAAATAAAAAGGCAGTTTACAAAAACAAAAAAACAGAGACTGGCCCCCATTGGGTGGCTGGTTCAGTTAGTTGGAGTGTCATCCCACGTACCAAAATGTTGCAGGTTTGTTCCTTGGTCAGGGCACATACCTAGGTTGAGAGTTCGAACCCCAGTCAGAGCATGAATGGGAGGCAACCAATTGTCTCTCTCTTTCTCTCTCTTCCCCACCCCTCTCTCCCCTCCTTTGTCTCTCTAAAAATAATAAACATATCCTTGGTAAGGATTAAAAAAACAGGGACTACCACCCACTCTTCCATAGTGTAATTCTAGAAATGAAAGAATTTTTTAATCCACCCTAACATATGAGAGAGCAATACCCAGCCAGAACCAGTAAGAAATCCTTGAAACTTTATGGCTCTTGATGTTTGTTTATAGAGTTGGGTAAATAAATTTCCAAGATGTCAACAAAGAATAATTTAAATTCTTCCCTGGCCAGGTAGCACAGTTGGTTAGAGCATCATCCCAATACACCAACATTACAAGGCACATGTAAGAATCAATCAATGAGTGCATAGATTAGTGGAGCAACAGATCTCTCTCTCGTGCTCTTGCTTTCTCTCTCAAATCAATAAATAAAATTTAAAAAAATAACTAAAATTTTCATCTGACCTTAGTCACCAAATTTATTATATATATATATATATATATTCAGGTTCTCTGAAATGAGTTTATTATTTTAGTCATACTGAAAAAGATTTAGAACATAAGAGGTTTAATATTATATTTCAGTTTCAATAAGCTTACAGGTAATTTTTTCTATTTTTATTTTGCATATCGCTTCATTGACTTGGCTATAGTATATAAGTGTGTGTATGTCTGTGGGGGGAGGTGGCTAAAAGAAAAATGCACACATACCTATATGGTAAAATAGTACCTTAGCATGTTATAAATATGTTGCTTCTTTCATTCAAATCATTTTTTCCTCAAAGAATATTTCTGTTGATTTGACTTTATCTGTACAAATTATGAAAAAGTAAATGTCCAGTGTGATTTACCTTACCTGCCCCAATGCTGTGTAAACCCAAGGAAAAGAAAAAAATCAGGTAATGCATTCTGAGGACAGAGATTTGGCCAGGTGGCTGACCTTCTTGCCCATCCTTTGTTCTGCCATATTGGTTGGAAGCAGCACCTTAGAAGAAAAGGCTCTAGATCTTTTGTCATTTTCTGTCTTATTTCCTCTGTGCTTTACTTTTTCTTGGTAATTGATATGGTTGGTGTACCCAGAGGAACTTTTGAGCACTGGGCACAGATTTTCATATCCAAAAATAAAAATAAAGAGTTTCCAGCCAATTCCACTGGGTGGGGATGCTCGGTACAGTCAAGTGGGATGTAGCCACACAACAAGCATGTGTTCAGTTGATAAATGTGGCCCTGAACCGATGCATTTTGCTTCAGTGCTACATTTGGAACCAAATACAACCTTTCCCAACTTAGCAATTTTAATTCCTTCCATTAAAGTCTCCATGTTCATCTCTTTTGTTTTTCTGACCATCTGTGCTCAGTCTTCTACCATAAAATAAATATCTTTGCTAAGCTTATCAGTTTTTCTTCAAAACAAAGAAAATAGACCCTTTTCAAATCGCCCAAATCCTGTAGGAACAAAGCAGAAATCTGAGTTTCTGTGTCCCTTTGACCTTGGTTAACAAGTGAATTGTGGCCACACATGATTAGAATGTCATTGTTTCTTACCAATTTTATAGACATACAGTTCCTCCTTGAGTTCTTTAAAACATATTAAAGAGATTATGGCTCATTTTGTTGCACCAAGGATTTGAGGTTCATAATTGCACCAACTAGCTAGTACTCTAACTCCCTAATATAAAATATTATACATTTTATACATTCAAAAACAATTTGTTGATGGAATTAATTAATAAATGAAAACTGCATGTTTCACTGAATTGCAGTTATTTTTTTTAATGCCTGACACAGCCCTGACCCATGTGGCTGAGTTGGTTGGGTGTTGTCCCACAAACCAAAAGGTCACTGGTTGGGGCACATGCCTGGGTTGCAGGTTTGGTCCCCAGTAGGAGCTGGGGCACATACAGAAGGCAACATATCCATGTTTCTCTCTCATATCAGTGTTTCTCTCCCTTTCTTCCCCTCTCTCTATAAAATCAGAAATAAAAGATAAAATTTAATAGAATAAAAATAAAATAAATAAGTGCCTGATACAGGGTTAGCACATAGTAGGCATCTGATGAATGTGAAAAATTAACATGCATATTTGAATAACTGGATAAAATCACTTTATTCATAAATGTATTGACTAAATTATTTGTTGAGAAACTGCTAAGAGTGGTAAAACACATGCAATCCCAGATCCTGCAGGGTACACACTGTGGGTGCAATAGATGTTAACCCAATATTCACATTTAGGACGGTGTGAGGGGGAAAGTACTTTGAGAAAGTAACCTTGTTGTATGAGAGAGCATAACAAAGAAAAATTCTGTATGCCTGAGGTGGACCAAAGCTCAGGAAAGACTTTTTTGTAGAAGTGATGTTTGTAGACATCTGACACCTAATATAGGTAAGCAGGAAATATAGTTGGGAATAGAGTATCACTGATATACTGATCTTGACAAAACATTGAACCCAAATCCAATCTTTAGGAAGAAATCAATTAAATTCAGATTGTGTCACATTCTTCAGAATACAATGTTGGGGAAAATATGGGCGGGCAACTGATGGCTTGAGTTCCTATTATAACTACTTTTATTAGCTAGTTATTGCTGTGTAAAATATTACCACCAAATCTGGCACCTCAAAACAATGGTAAACATTTATTATTTCACACAGTTATGAGACTCAGGAATTCAGGAGAAGCTTGTGTGATTCTGGCTCAGGCCTCTCATGAGGTTGCAGTCTAGATGTTGTCTATTGTTGGGCACTTGGGTTGCTTCCCTATCTTTTTTTTTTAATAAATTTTTAAAAAATTTTTATTGTTATCCAATTACAGTTGTATGCCTTTTCTCCCCATTCCTCCACCCCACCCCAGCCGAACCATCTCCCTCCTCCCACCTCCACCCTCCCCCTTGATTTTGTCCATGTGTCCTTTATAGTAGTTCCTGTAATCCCCTCTCCTCACTGTCCCCTCCCCACTCCCCCCTGCCCATTGTTAAATTGTTGTTAACTTCAGTGTCTCTGGTTATATTTTGTTTCCTCTTTATTTTTTTTCTATTTATTATGTTCCAGTTAAAGATGAGATCATATGGTATTTGTCCCTCACCGTCTGGCTTATTTCACTTAGCATAATGCTCTCCAGTTCCATCCATGCTGTTGCAAAGGGTATAAGCTCCTTCTTTCTCTCTGCTGCGTAGAATTCCATTGTGTAAATATACCATAGTTTTTGGATCCACTCATTTGCTGATGGGCACTGAGGTTGCTTCCAGTACTTGGGTTGCTTTGCTTCCATATCTTGTCTATTGTAAACAATGCTGCAATGAACAGAGGGGTGCACATATCTTTTCAAATTAGTGTTTCAGGTTTCTTTGGATATATACTCAGAAGTGAGATTGCTGGGTCAGTAGGCAGTTTCATTTTTAAGTTTTTGAGGAAAAACTGTTTTCCACACTGGCTACACCAGTCTGCATTCCCACCAACAGTGCATGCAGGTTCCCTTTTCTCTGCATTCTCACAAAAATTGTTGTTGATTTATTGATGATAGCCATTCTGACAGGTGTGAGATGATATTCATTGTGGTTTTTAATTTGTATTTCTCTGATGATTGATGATGTTGAGCATCTTTTCAAATATCTATTGAACATCTGTATGTTCTCAGAGTCTATTCAGGTTCTCTGTCCATTTTTTTCAAAATTAGATTGTTTGCATGTTTGGTATCAAGTTGTATTGAGTTCTTTATAAATTTTGGATATTAACCCCAAGTGTCCCATCAATAGACCAGTGGATAAAAAAAAAGTTGTGGCACATGTATACAGTGGAATATTATTCAGCCATAAAAAAGAATGAAATGGACCTACAGTGTATTATGCTACATGAAATAAGTCATAAAGAAAAAGACAAACACTATAAGATTTCACCTATATGTGAAATCTAAAGAACAAAATAAATGAACAAACAAAACAGAAACAGACTCATAGAGAACAGGCTAATGGTTTTCAAGAGAAGAGGGGGTCTTTGGAGGGCTAGATGTAAAAGGTGAAGAGATTTATAAGTACAAGTTGGCAATTACAAAATAGTTATGGGATGTAAAGTATAGAATAGGAAATATAGTCAATAATATTGTAATAACTATGTATTGTGCCAGATGAGTACTTGAAATATCAGAGGGATCACTTTGTAAATTATATGGTTGTCTAACCACTATGCTGTACACCTGAAAGTAATATAATATTTGATAGATACCAATAACTGCAATTGTAAGATAAAATTTTAAAATTTTGAAAAAAGATGTCCAGAGCCATAGTCACCTGAAGCAAGGTTAGCATGGGCAAATATGTTAGGCTTGGGAGGCTCCATCCGTCTGTGTCACTTCTTCTTCTTCTTCTTCTTCTTCCTATCATCATTATCATCATCATCATTATCGTCATTATCCTTCTCCTTCTTCCTCTTCTTATCCTTCTTCTTCACCTCCTTTAAGAATGTTATACCATTCTTGGCTTAAGTGCCTCATAACAACAGACCATGCCAGGGATTTGGCCATGCACTGTAGTTTGCTGACTCCATTAGGTTTAGCTCCCACTCAAGAGAAGGACCAACCTTTCAAGGGCTGGATTCTCAAAAATGTGTGGACAAATTTTAGAACTACTGCACCGTTCTTGTTTCCTGTGACTCTCACCACACTCCTAATGGTGAGGAAAAAGTTAGAAGACAGCACTAGGCATTAAAAAGATGATCTTCTTTACACCAGTAAGTTTTTATATTTATGAATAAAAAGGTATAAAACACTCAAAAGTAAAGATCTCTTTTAAAATATCTCTAATACTGACAAATAACTTAAAGCTGAATTGGAGTTGACTTCCAAGTTTGAACTAATGATAGCATGAGAACTGGGAAGGAGAAAGAAATGTGAGTGAAAATATTCCTCTTATACCTGTTAACACTGCAATTAAAATCACATTATTGTTTTGAGACCCAGTGACTATAATGTATGTGATACCATCTAGAACACAGAGTGCACAAAATAGGTACTAATTAAATCTGGTATATTTCAACAAAGAATGATGGCCAGTATTTGAACCTTTATGACTCTGGAATGTCCACTGAATACTAGCAGGGTAAGATCTTATCTTCACATCCACGTTAAAGACATATCACTATAAAATAACTGATGGAAGAAGCAATGTGATTTTATCCTTGTCTCAGTGGGCCAGTTGCATCGAAAAGTGTGCCAGCATTTACAAATGGACTAAGAAATGAGTATACACAACCTGTGTCCAAAGCATGTGGTCTCTATTTAAAGATTATGGGACATCAAGGATTCTAGAGCCAGTAAGCCAGTACTAATTCTATTAAAATATTAGAGGGTGCCATAGCTCGTGTGGCTCAGTGGATTGGGTGCTGGCCTGCGAATCAAAGGGGTGTCAGTTTGATTCCCAGTCAGGGCACATGCCTGGGTTGCAGGTGGGGTCCCCAGTAGGGGGCATGCAAGAGGCAACCACATATTCATGTTTCTCTCCTTCTCTTTCTCCCTGCCTTCCCCTCTGTCTAAAAATAAATAAATAAAATCATTAAATAATATATTAGAGGGTGAACTTAAAGCAAACAGTATTCAATTACCTTAAAAGAACACATATATAGTTTTTGTTAGCACTAGGCAGAAACACAATTATATTCTATGTTAGGGATTTGAATGATAACATTGATATGACCGTGGTAAAGTAAACTACTCTGTCAAATTCTTTTGAAATTATCAATTCTCATGTAATTGAACAATGACCATTATCATAGCATAAGCACCTTGACATTAAAGCCTCTCTTGACTATTTCACCACGTTTAAAAATGACCAACTCCAAAGGGTAGTAAAGCCAGTAATTTGTCACATGTATATCAAGTACATTTGAGTTCTGGGGAGGAAGGGAACCCATTAGATTTGGATGTGTACAGTTTCCATAATTACTACAAGGGAAAAACCTTTCTCATTAAGGAAATCAGCAATTATTTTTTTTAATATATTTATTGATTATGCTATTACAGTTGTCCCATTTCTCCCCTCCCACTCCATCCTGCCCACCTCCTCCCTCCCACATTCCCCCCCTATAGTTCATGTCCATGGGTCATACATATAAGTTCTTTGGCTTCTACATTTCCTACACTATTCTTACCCTCCCCCTGTCTATTTTCCACCTATCATCTATGCTACTTATTCTCTGTACCTTTCCCCCCTCCCCTTCCCACTCCCCTATTGACAACCCTCCATGTGATCTCCATCTCTATGGTTCTGTTCCTGTTATAGTTGTTTGCCTAGTTTGCTCTTGTTTTTGTTTTAGGTGTGGTCATTAATAACTGTGAGTTTGCTGTCATTTTTACTGTTCCTATTTTTGATCTTCTTTTTCTTAATTTATTTTTCTTTTTATTCATTCCAGAGAAAGGGGAAAGGAGGGACAGAGGGAGAGAAACATCAATGTGAGAGAGAAATATCAATTGGTGGTCTCTCATATGTGCCCCCACTGGGGACCAAACCCACAACCCAGGCATGTGCCCTGACATGGAATTGAACCCACAACCTTTTGGTCTGCAGGTCAATGCCCACCCAACTGAGCCACACCAGCCAGGGCAGCAATTACTTTTTTAAATTGTTTTAAAAATAATCTGAAGATCTCTCCTTACAAGAGTCTCATATAGCAAAAGGCACTAGTTTCAACATTTCTCAGATTTTTCTAAGGTTTTTTGGAGTCAGGAAGCAAGAAACCATCATTTTGATGCAAGTCCTTACAGTTGAATTAGTCACAACATGCTATTATGATATTCAAAATACAAATTATTTATCAAAGACAAACATCACTGTAGTGACATGATAAATTTAAGCCCAGTTTTTATATATATATATAAACTTTGTTTGGATTTGCTATATCCAAACAAAGGTGCATTTTCCTCCTAAAATAATGAGCAACATTTCCATTTTGGTAACAATCAAAATGGTAACATCACCTCAGTTAACTGCTCAAACATGATGGTGCTAGAAGAAATTCATAATTAGCTGAGTTTTTTTGGAATAGAAGAGCATTTTAAATAAAAGAATTGAAATATAAAAACAGGAAATGTTTTTGACTCTAACAATTTTCCCTTCAACTTGACGATTTTGTCTTTAGTAACTGCAAGGTGGTTAAAATAATTGGAACCAAATTTTCTAGACATCTTGGAGAAAATGAAGCTGAGACTAATGGCAATCTTATGAGATGGTTGAACAGTTGAATGTTTTCAGGGGAATTTGTTCCATCACTGATTTGCCTGCTTTGGGGTTTCTGCTACAACCTGAAATCCAAGGGTGATTGGTGGAAAGCTTGGGGAGGAATTCCTGCTTCCCTGAAATTTCTAGCAGGGGAAACATTGGTGATTTTAGTTTTTTTGTAAAATTTCTTTTCCTTTTAAAATGCTTCTGTTTAACAACACATAGTTATGCATATTCAACCCCCATTTCTAAGGATAGTTTTAATAGCAAAGCTCTGATAAGCTCCCAGGGAGAAAAGGCCATATTCTGCCGTTTGCCTTAACAGGGTTATGTTAAGGCGAAAGGCAGAATAGAATGGTCTAAACATTGCTCACACCATCAGGGGCCTTCCATAGTAAAGTGCTAATACATTATAAAACAATGGTCTGTGACAACACTATGCATATGAGGCCCAATTTTCAGACTAAAAAAAGAGACAGTTTTGATTTATATAAAGATGTTTTCATGGTTATCACCAGTAATGGCAAACAAAATAGTGAAAAGGGGGAAAAAAGCCTGTGAATGGGCTTTATAAAATATTTTCTAAAGCTCATTTAAATTTACATTACTGGTCCTTGGAAACTACAGGAAACTTGATAAATGGAGAACTTACTAAAGTTAAATTGTAGCTAGCTTGAAACAACAATGTCATATACTTTATGAAATTATTGCCTGTCTTTTTTGTAGACAGTAACTGTATACAGGGTCCAAGATTAAAGAAAAAAAGAGGAAAAAAATGTGAAAATGTACTTCATAGAGAACTGGAACACTGTATATCATTTAGTTCTGAATTCTTGAAGAGTGTAGATTACAAACTTATACAGGATTTGCAGCTGTGCTTGGGAAATGATGAATTTTAAATATATGTATTTTCATCATTGAATTACCCATAAAATATATGTAAAGGGAACAACCTGATAGCATTACAGCTTTGTAATTTCAGCATTATAATAAGAGAAATATCAAATTCAGTGAAAAAGCAATAAAATGAATTTTTTAAATAGCCATGCCACATTCCAATGATTTTATTTTAAATATTAAAACTAATGCCCTGTTTTAACTTCTGCTCAGGATGGAGTCATAGGTAAACACAGCTCACCTCCTCACAAAACCACAGCAAAAATTACAACTAGACTACAAAACAAATATCACCCAGAATCATCAGAAAGCAAGTTGTATGGAAGTCCAACAACCAAGGAAATGAAGAAGCCACATTCATCCAGACAGGTAAGAGGGACAGAGAAGCAGAGACATGTGGAGACATGCAGAGAGGTAGAGAGACACGGAAAAGTGGGGAAATGTGGAGACACAGAATGGGCTGTCCATACCCACATGTGGTGGATAAAAATTGGGAGGGATACCTCAGGAGTGAGGGAACCCAGCACCACATCAGACCAGCTACAACAGGGTTCCAGTGCCAGGAGGATAAGTCCCCCTAACTCTGCCTGTAAAAACCAGTGGCGGTTGGGGTGGTAGAATAAACTGCAACATTCTCAGGAGTCTCCTCTTAAAGGGCCTGCAACAAACCTAGGACTTACAGAGGTATACTCCCTCTGGGCTTCAGCACCAGGGCAACAGCTGGAAGGGGACCAGTGGCATATGGGAAGAAACTGAAATGTCTGGCATCAGGGCAAATGTCAGGAGAAAGCTTCCTCCTGGATGAAACTCCAGAGGCCAAGCAGTGGCATTGTCCCCTGTCTGAGCCCTGCCACACACAGAGCCACAGAGTGGCAACACGTGTTGCCCCACCCTAGTTATTACCTAAGGCTCCACCTCATCCAACTTACCAGTGTGTTTTTCTACAATAAGTACACTACTAAGATAGGTGAGTCAAAGCAGCTCTACCTAATACATAGAAACAAACACAGGGAGGCTGCCAAAATGAGGAGACAAAGAAATATAGCTCAAATGAAAGAACAGGACAAAAATGCCAGAAAAAGAACTAAATAAATTGTAGATAAGCAATCTATCAGATACAGAGTCCAAAACACTGGTTATTAGGATGCTGAAGAAACTCCTGGGTATGTCAATAGCATAAAAAAGACCCAAGCAGAAATGAAGTTTACATTAAGTGAAATAAAGAAAAATTTACAGGGAACCAACAGTGGAGTGGATGAAGCCAAGAATCAAATCAATGATTTGCTGCTGGTGGACCGAATGAGGTAGTGGGGTGGGGGGTGGAACAGGCGGTCTCACATTTGTATGTGGATAAACCAGGAGGAACAACAGGGGAGCAACACAGACCACACAACCCAGGGTTTTAGTGCAGGGTAATAAAGCTTAAAAACCTCTGACTGAAAAAACCTGTGAGGGTTGCATCAGTGGGAGAAACTCCCACCCTCACAGGAGAGTTCATTGGAGAGGCCCATAGGATACTAGAACATACACAAAATCACCCACCAGGGAATTAGCACCAGAAGGGCTCAAAAAATGACAGAAAACTTCCTTAACTTGATGAGGCAAAAAGTCACACAAGTTCAGAATCACGGAGCATCTCAATCAAGATGAACCCAAAGAGGCCTTCTCCAAGACACATAACAATAAAAATGGCAAAATTTAAAGACAAAGAGAGAATCTTAAAGGCAGCAAAGGACGAAGAGCTAGTAACAAACACGGGAGCTCTGATAAGTCTATCAGCTGATTTCTCAACAGAAACACTACAAGCCAGAAGGGATTAGTATGAAATAATCCAAGTAATGAAAAAACAAGGACCTGAAATCAAAACTCCTCTATCTAGCAAGGTTGTCTTTCAAAATGGAAGGAGAAATAAAGAACTTTCCAGACCAAAAAAAAAAAAAAAGGCCAAAAAAGTATTGCTCCATAAACAGGCATTGCAAGAGATGCTAAATGGACTGCTTTAAAGAGAAGAAGAAATAGAGAGATTGAGAGAGAAAGGAACACAGTACAAAGGGAAAAAATGTCAATGAACAAACACCTATCAATAATAACATTAAATGTAAATAAATTAAATGCCCCAATCAAAATGCCCTGAATCATGGGGTAGCTGAACAGATAAGAAAACATGACCTGCATTCATGTGGTCTACAAGAGACCCACCTCAGAACAAAATATCTACACAGGCTAAAAGTGAAGGGATGGAAAAAATATTCAGTGCAAATGGACATTTAAAAAAGCTGGAGTAGCAATTCTTACATCAGGCAAAATAGACTTCAAAACAAATGCCATAACAAGAGACAAGAAGGTGATAGCTGGGGAGAGAGGGTGATAAGGGCATTAAAATGTAATGTAAAAAAATACAATAAAAAATTTTAAAGGAAAGAAAATAAAGACCAAAAGAGCAAAAAAAGAGGTCACTACATAATATTTAAGGGAGTAGTCCAACAAGAAGTTTTAACCCTTGTAAACCATTATACACCTAATATAGGACCATTTAAATATATAAAGAAAATCCAGGAGGACTTTAAGAAAGAAATTGACAGCAATACAGTCATTGTAGGTGATTTTAACACCCTACTGTCAACAATGGATACATCTTCCAAACAAAAAATCAACAAGGATATTGAGGTATTGAACAACACTATAGACCAGGGGTGTTAAACGCATTTTCACCAGGGGCCACATCAGCCTTGAGGTTGCCCTCAAGGGGTTGAAATAATTTTAGGACTGTATAAGTGTAACTGCTCCTTAACTGTTAAGGAATTGAAATTACATTTGGCACTAGTCTGGACATCTAATGAACCTAATTGATATTTACAGAACATATCATCCCAAAGAAGCAAAATGCATGTTCTTTTCAAACACACATGGATTATTTTCAAAGATAGACCACAGGGTAGGACACAAAACAAGTCTTAATAGATTCAAGAAAATTTAATTCTTATAAAGCATCTTCTCAGATCACAATGGCTTGAAACTAGAAACCAACCTCAAAAACAAAAAACATAAAATCATTCAAATACATGGAAGCTGAATAACACACTATTAATAATGAATGGGTTAATAATGAGATCGAGGAAGATATCAAAAAGCTTTGAAAAATAAATGAGAATAACAACACAACAGTCCAAACTCTATGGGACACAATGAAAGCAGTCCTGAGAGGGAATATCATAGCAATACAGGCCAACTGAAAGAAGATAGAATAATCTCAAAGAAACAACCTAAGCCTACATCTGAAAGAACTACATGAACAACAACAAACAAAGACTAGAACAAGTAGAAGGAAGGAAATAATAAATATCAGAGCAGAATTAAGTGACATACAGACTAAAAATTAAAAAATTTAAAAATCAATGAATCCAGGAGCCATTTCTTTGAAAAGATAAACAAAATCAACAAATCATTAACCAGACACATCAAGACAAAAAGAGAGAGGACCCATATAAATAAAATCAGAAATGTAAGAGGGGAAGTAACAACTGATACCCAGATATACAGAGGAGTTTAAGAAATTACTATGAACAATTATATACCAAGAAGTTGGACAACCTGAGTGAAATGGATACATTTCTAGAAATATACAATCTTCCAAAATTAAATCAAGAAGAAGCAGAAAACTTAAATAGATCAGTAACAACCAGCAAAACTGAAAGTAATAAAAAACAAAAATCCCAACATACAAAATTCCTGGACCAGATGGCTTCACAAGTGAATTTTACCAAACATTCAAAGAAGAAACTAACACCTATCCTTCTCAAAATATTCAAAAAATTCAAAAAGAAGGAAGACTCCCAAACACTTTTCATGAGGCCAGTATTATCTTAATTCCAAAACCAGGTGTAAAGACATAACAAAGAAAAAAATTACAGGACTATCACTGATGAACATAGATGCTAAAATCCTGAACAAAATATAGGCAAACTGGATCCAGCAATAAATTAAAAAGATCATACACCGAGATCCATAGTGTCAGAGGAGTAAGTGAAAGCTACCAATCTGCTTCCCAGGACCAATCTGGAATTACACATAAACTGTAGAGAATTATCCTGAATAACCAACTGAACACTAGCTGAAGAGAAGCCTTAAAACAAACAAACAAAAAAAGATAGAAGAAAACATTTCACCACCACAAGACTGGTAGGGAATGTGGAGGAGGTATGAGGGGGCTGACTGGGCTCCCACAGATGGCAGCTGAAGTTCTGAAGGGTTATGTTATTGGCTGGGGGGTTCCCCCTGAGAAATGTAGAGTCTAAACCCCAACCTGTGCTCCCAAACCTATAGTACCAGAGCCACAAAAAAACGCAGATAACATCCAGCTGTGAAAATCAGCAGAGATTCTGTCTGCCAGGGAGAGGCACCTGGAGATGAAGAGAGCCTCTTGAAGAACCAACACACAAAATTTTGTTTGAAGCCACTTCTCCTGGACTCTGGAATTGGAAGGGCAGTGTAGACTAGAGATGCATGAGGACAGTCTGGGGAGACAACTGAAAAAACAGCCACCAGGATTCCTGTGCTGAGTCATTCCACTTACTGCAGAGGCCATCTTTCTGAGGCAGAGCACTCCCCTACAAGTGACATCAGTCTGGAGAGAAGCAACGGCCCTTCCACAGGAATTGCTCTGCCCACCCAGTGGAGCTTTAGCCAGACTGTTGAATACAGCTTGAGGCTATATCATTGATAAAGTTTAACAACTCAAGCAGATCAATGGGAGCTCTGGAATACAGCTGACCCTCCATCAGACCTGGTGCTGATAAAAGCCAGCCTTAGTGTGCATCCTGGTTCTTCCTGCACACAAACAGGCCCAGCAGAGGGAGCTACACAGTAAAGATCATTGATAGCTCCTAACAGGTTGCCCAGGGCCAGTCACAGGCATCATCTGACAAAAGCCTGTACCAGAGCCTTTACAGATCTACCTAATACATAGAAATAAATACAAAGAAGTGGCCAATGTGGGAAGACAAAGAAACAGACCCCAAAGAAAGAACAATCCTCCAGAAGAAGGACTTAGATCCTCCAGAAGAACTAAATGAAAAAGAGGCAAGCAATTTATCAGATACAGAGTTTAGACTGTGATTATAAGGATACTCAGCAGCATGAAAAAGGACACAGAATCCATAAAAATGGACCAGTCAGAAGTAAAGAATGTAATATCTGAAATAAATAATATACTGGAAGGAATAAAAAGTAGGTTAGATGAAGCAGAGTTTTGAATTAATGGTTTGAAAGACAAGGTAGAAAAAACACCCAAGCAGAACAGAAAAAAGAAAAAAGAATTTAAAAAACAAAGAGAACTTTAAAAACCTCTCGGACAACATGAAACATAACAACTATGCATCATGGGAATACCAGAAGAGAAGAAAGTGAGCAAGTAACCAAGAACCTTTAAGAAATAATGACCCCCTTAATCATCCTGGCTGCTGCCATTTGAGGCATGACTCAGTAGCAGGATCCCAGAAGCTACTCTCTCCTGTCTCCCCCCAAAGCTCCATCTCCAGTATCTCCTCAGGTGACTCTAGCCCACTCTGCCCAAACTTTTGCCAGGGCCACAGTACCTGCCACTTTTAGAAGTTCCTATCAGGGTCCCATTGAATTACTTTCCAGATGTCAGAAGAATGAATGGAAGTCACACTGACCCCCTCCCAGGACCAGTCTGGAATTGCAACTCAATTGTGTAGGAAGCACCCAGAACAGACAACTGAGCAATAGCCAGAGAGAAGCATATAACTTCGGACATACAGAGCCAGCTTTGGCACAAATGGTCTGGCAGCACCTGCACAACAGCAGACAAGACATGGTGCATGAAGTAACCCCCGGTCAACCAGCAACAGGGAAGGACCCACGAAAGAATGACCCACCAACAATCAAAACCCAATTGCATCGAGAGAACCAACATAAAAGGCATAGAGGACATCCCCAGAGCCTCAAGTACAGGTGATGAAGGAGATTGCACCACTATATCTCACAGGCCTCCCAAGATTGAAGTTCACACCACAAAGTCAGAAACTCAAAACAGATCAATTTAAGAACCAGAAGCAAAAAAAGAAGAGTCCCACAAACAATGAGAAGACAATGGAAAGGAGGAATCCTCAGAAAGAATGCCAAATGAAATAGAGGCAAGTTAAGGATCAAATACTGAATTCAAAACAATGGTTATAAGGAAGCTCAATGAACTCAGTGAGAATCACCAAAAACTACAGGGATATTATGAGAAACTTGCTGCAAAATATATCATTATAAAAAGGAAATAGAAACAATCAACAAGGGCCAAAAAGAAATGAAGAATACAATTTCCAAATTAAAGAACAGAGTAGAAGGAATCAAAGCATGCTTGATGAAGCAGAGGATCAAATCAGTGAGCTGGAGGACAAACTAGAAAAAAACTCCCAAAAAGAGCAAGAGAAAGAAAAAAGACTGAAAAAAATAAAGAGGGGTTAAGGGAAATGCAGGACAACATGAAATGGAATAATATCTGTATAATAGGGATACCAGAAGGAGAAGAAGAGGAGCAGGAGATAGAAAACCTGTTTGAAAAGTAATGATAGGGAGAACCAAGATGGAGGCGTAGGTAGACACACTGCGCCTCCTTGCACAACCAGAACTGACAGAAAATCAAACGGCAAGGAAGTCCGACACCAAGGAGATAAAAAATAAACATTCATCCAGAATGGTAGGAGGGGCGGAGACAGGCAGCCTGGACGGAGAGGACTCGCCTTGCCGTGGCAAGACTGAGACTGGCGGAGTGTGGGACGAACAGGGCAGGCAGTCTGACCACTAGCAAACCCTGCGGCCCTACATTCGCGCACAGATAAACCGAGAGGGCCGGACTCACAGTGGTGGAGAACGGGGCAGGCAGTGTGGCGGGTAGCAACCCGCAGCCCCACATTCACGCATAGATAAATCAGACGAACAGCAGGGAGCAAAGCAGACCACGCAACCCAGGGCTCCAGCACAGGGAAATAAAACCTCAAACCTCTGATTGAAAACACCCGTGGGCGGTGGGACAGCACATGAGAAACTCCCAGCCTCACAGGAGAGGTCCTTGGACAGACGAACAGGGGCCTAGAGCGTGCACAAGCCCACCCACTCGGGAACCAGCACCAGAGGGGCCCAGTTTGATAGTGAGTAGCAGAGGGAGTGATTGCAATCCAGCAGAGAGTGGAGCAAGCACCATTGCTCCCTCTCAGCCCCTCCCCCACATACAGCGTCACAGAGCAGCAATCTGCATTACCCCGGCCCGGTGAATACCTAAGGCTCCGCCCCTTCACGTAACAGGCACACCAAGACAAAAAAAAGGCCCAAATGACAGAACACTTCGAAGCTCCAGAAATAATTCAACTAAGCAGCAAACAGATAGCCAACCTATCAGATGCACAGTTCAAAATGCTGGTAATAAGGATGCTCACAGAATTGGATGAATTTGGTTGAAAACTAGATGAAAAAATGAAGGCTATGCTAAGAGAAACAAAGGAAAATGTGCAGGGAACCAATAGTGATGGGAAGGAAACTCGGACTCAAATCAATGCTGTGGACCAGAAGGAAGGAAGAAACATCCAACCAGAAAAGAATGAAGAAACAAGAATTCAAAAAAAATGAGGAGAGGCTTAGGAACCTCCAGGACATCTTGAAACGTTCAACATTCGAATTATAGGGGTGCCAGAAGGAGAAGAGGAAGAACAAAACATTGAAAACCTATTTGAACAAGTAATGAAGGAGGACTTCCCTCATCTAACAAAGGAAATAGACTTCCAGGAAGTCCAGGAAGCTCAGAGAGCCCCAAAGAAGCTGGACCCAAGGAGGAACACACCAAGGCACATCATCATGACATTACCCAAGATTAAGCAGAAGGAGAGAATCTTACAAGCAGCAAGAGAAAAGGACACAGTTACCTACAAATGAGTTCCCATAAGACTGTCAGCTGATTTCTCCAAAGAGACCTAACAGGCAAGAAGGGACTGGCAAGAAGTATTCCAGGTCATGAAAGGCAAGGGCCTACATCCAAGATTACTGTATCCAGAAAAGCTATCATTTAGAATGGAAGGGAAGATAGAGTGCTTCTCAGATAAGGTCAAGTTAAAGAAGTTCATCATCACCAAGCCCTTATTATACGAAATGTTAAAGGGACTTATCTAAGAAAAAGAAGATAAAAAATATGAACAGTAAAAATGACAGCAAACTCACAGTTATTAATGACCACACCTAAAACAAAAACAAGAGCAAACTAGGCAAACAACTATAACAGGAACAGAACCATAGAGATGGAGATCACATGGAGGGTTATCAATAGGGGAGCAGGAGGGGGAGAGTGGGGGGAAAGGTACAGAGAATAAGTAGCATAAATGGTAGGTATGAAATAGACAGGGGGAGGGTAAGAATAGTGTAGGAAATGTAGAAGCCAAAGAACTTCTAAGCATGACCCATGGACATGAACTATAGGGGGGGAATGTGGGAGGGAGGGGGTGTGCAGTATGTAGTGGAGTGAAGGGGGGGAAATGGGACAACTGTAATAACATAATCAATAAATGTATTTAAAAATAAATACATTAAATAGCCAAAAAAAGAAAGTAATGATAGAAAACTTCCCTTATTTAATGAGAGAAAAAGCCACACAAGTTCAGGAAGTAGAGAGGGTCCCAATCAAGGGGAACCCAAACAGGCCCGGAGAAAGACACATCATAATTAAAGTGGAAAAATTTAAAGACAAAGAGAGAATCTTAAAGGGAGCAAGGGAGAAACAGGAAGTAACACACAAGGGAACAAACAAGACTACTCTCTCCAGCAAGGCTCTCAATTAAAATGGAAGGCCAAATAAGGAGCTTCCTGAATAACGGAAGGCTAAAAGGATACACCTCCACCAAATCAGCACTACAAGATATGCCTAAGGGACTGCTTTAAGATGAGAAAGAAAAACAGTGAGAGACAAAGGAACAAAGGTACAAAGCAAGTAAAATAGCAGTGTGTAAGTACCTATCAATAATAACCTTAAATGTAAATGGATTAAATGCTCCAATCCAAAGACATAGGGTAACTGAATGGATAAGAAAACATGACCCACACATCTGCTGCCTACAAGAGATCCACCTCAGAACAAAAGACCTACACAGACTGAAAGTGAAAGGCTTGAAAAAATATTCAATGCAAACAGACAAGAAAAAAAAAGCTGGGACAGCAATAATTATATCTGAGAAAATAGACTTCAAAACATAAGCCATAAAAAGAGATCCAGAAGGACACTTCATAATACTCAAGGGAAGAATGCATCAAGAAGACATAAACATTGTAAATGTATATGCACCCAACATAGGAGCACCCAAATACATAAGTTAAATTTAGGAGTACTTCAAGAAAGATATAGACAGCAACACACTTATAATAGGGGATTTTAACACCCCACTGTCAAAAATGGATAGATCTCTCAAACAAAATATCAACAAGGATATTGCTGCATTGAAATACCCCAGATCAAATGGACTTAACTGATATATAGAGAGCCTTTCATCTCAAAGAAGCAAAATACATTCTTTTCAAATGCACATGGAACATTTTCAAAGATAGAACACATGATAAGACACAAAACAAGCATCAACAAATTCAAGAAAATTAAAATTATAGAAAGTACCTTCTCAGACCACAAGGGCCTGAAACTAGAAGCCAACCTCAAAGAAAAAACTCGAAAACACTCAAAATCATGGAGATTGAATAGCATGATATTAAACAATGAGTGGGTTAAGAATGAGATCAAGGAAGAAATCAAAAAGTTTCTAGAAACAAATAAAAATGAACTCACAACAGCCCAAAACTTATGGGACACAGAGAAGGCAGTCCTAAGAGGAAAGTTCATAGAGATACAGGCCTACCTAAAACAAGACAGAAACATTTCAAATAAACATCCTAACCCTACACCTACAAGAACTGGAGGAACAACAACAAAGACAGCCTAGAGCAAGTAGAAGGAAGGAAATACCCAAGATCAGATCAGAATTAAACAACATAGAGAGTAAAGAAACAATTCGAAGGATCAATAAATCCAGGATCTGGTTCTTTGAAAAAAAATAAACAAAATCAACAAGCCTTTAAGCAGACTCATCAAGAAAAAAGAGAGAGGACCCAAATAAACACAATCAGAAAAGAAAGAGGAGAAATTGCATGACACCACAGAAAAACAAAGAATTGTGAGAAATTACTTTGAAGAACTATCTGCTAAGAAATTTGAAAACCTAGGTGAAATGGACACATTTCTAGAAAAATATAATCTTCCAAAACTCAGTGAAGAAGAAGCAGAAAGCCTGAACAGACCAATAACAGCTGACGAAATCGAAGCAGTAATCAAAAAACTCCCGGCACACAAACCTCTGGCCTGGATGGTTTCACAGGAGAATTTTACAAAACATTTAAAGAATAGCTAATCCTTATCCTTCACAGACTTTTCCAAAAAATACAAGAAGACGGAAGACTCCCAATCTTTTTATGAAGGCAGCATCATCCTAATCCAAAAACCCAATAAAGACACAACAAAGAAAGAAAACTTCAGGCCAATATCACTGATGAACATAGACACTAAAATCCTCAACAAAATATTGGCAAACCAAATCCAGCAATATATTAAAAAGATCATACATCACGATCAAGTTGGAATCATCCCAGGCATGCAAGGATGGCACACTATTCACAGATCAATACACATAATATATCACATGAACAAAAGGAAAGACAAAAATCACATGATCATATCAATAGATGCAAAAAAAAAGCATTTGATAAGGCACAGCACCCATTTATGATAAAAACACTCAGCAAAGTGGGAGTAGGAGGAGCATAACTCAACATAATAAAGGCCTTATATGAGAGACCTACAGCCAACATCATACTCAATGGGCAAAAACTAAAAGCTTTCCCAATAAGATCAGGAACAAGACAAGGATGTCTGCTTTCACCACTTCTATTCAACATAGTATTGGAATTCCTAGCCACAGCGATCAGACAAGAAGAAGAAATAAAAGGCATCCAAATTGGAAAGGAGGAAGTAAAACTGTCATTGTTTGCAGATGACATGATAGTGTGATAGAAAACTACAAACTCCACCAAAAAAACTACTGGATCTAATAAGTGAATTTGGCAAAACAGCAGGATACAATGACAATATTCAGAAATCAAAAGAATTTTTATACACCAACAGTGAAATGTCAGAAACAGAAATCAGGGGGGAAAATCACACTTGCTATAGCAACAAGAAAAATAAAATACCTCAGAATAAACCTAACTAAGGAGATAAAAGACCTATAGTCAGAAAACTACACAACAGTGAAGAAAGAAATTAGGGAAGACAAGAATAAATGGAATTATATACCATATTCATGGATTGGAAGAATTAACATTATCAAAGTGTCTATATTACCCAAAGCAATTTATAGATTCAACACAATCCCTATCAAAATACCAATGATATATTTCACAGGTATAGAACAAACACTTCAAAAATTTATATGGAACCATAAATGACCCTGAATAGCTGCAGCAATTTTGAAAAAGAAGAACAAAGTAGGTGGAATCACCACACCTGACATCAAACTATATACAAGGTCATGATAATCAAAGTAGTCTGGTACTCACCTAAGAACAGACACATAGATCAATGGAACAGAATAGAGAGCCCAGAAGTAAACCCAAGTCTCTACGGTCAATTAATATTCAACAAAGGAGGAAGACACATAAAATGGAATCAAAATAGCCTTTTCAACAAATGGTGTTGGGAGATCTGGACAGCTACATGCAAAAATAAATAAATAAGTAAAACTCGACAACCAATTTACACCATACACAAAAATAAACTCAAGATGGATAAAACACTTAAATATAAGTCATCATACCATAAAAGTCCTAGAGGAGAACATAGGCAGGAAAATCTCAGATATTCCATGGAGCAATATTTTCACTGATATGTACCCTAAGGCAAGGAACATAAAGGAGAGAATAAACAAAAGGGATTTCATCAAATTAAAAAGCTTCTTCATGGCTAAAGAAAACAGCATTAAAATGAAAAAAGAACCAACTATATGGGAAAACATATTTGCCAATGATATCTCAGACAAGAGTTTGATCTCCAAAATATATAAAGTACTCACACAACTCCACTCCAGGAAAACAAACAACCCAATTAAAAAATGGGCAAAGGACCTAAACAGACACTTCTCCAAGGAGGACATACGCAGGGCCCATAGACATATGAAAAGATGCTCAACATCACTAGCCATCAGAGAGATGCAAATTAAAACCACAATGAGATACCACTTCACACCCGTCAGAATGGCCATCATAAACAAAGCATCAAACAACAAGTGCTGGCAAGCTTGTACAGAAAAGGGAACCCTAGTGCACTATTGGTAGGAATGCAGACTGATGCAGGCACTGTGGAAAGCAGTATGGAATTTCCTCAAAAAAATTAAAAATAGAACTATGTTTTGACCCACCCAGAGATTCCACTGCTGGAAATACACCCTAAGAATCTTGAAACATCAATTCTTTTTTTTTTTAACACTTTTTTATTGTTGTTCAAGTACAGTTTTCTGCCTTTTCCCACCACCCCTTCCCACCACCCCAGGTCTCCCCACCTCCCTCCCCTGTTTCTGTCCCCACCTTGTTATTGTCCATGTGTCCTTTATAATTGTTCCTGCAAACCCATCATTCTTTTCCCCTATAATCCCCTCCCCTCTCCCCTCTGGTCACTGTCAGCCTGTTCTTTCAGGGATCATTTCTATAGTTCGTTGAAACACCAATTCAAAAGAACCTATGCACCCCTATGTTCATAGCAATGCTATTTTCAATAGCCAAGAGTTGGAAACAGTCTAAGTGTCCATCAGTAGATGAGTGGATAAAAAAATGGTGGTCCACGTACACAATGAAATACTATGCAGCAGAAAGAAAGGAGTTCCTACCTTTTATGACAGCATGGATGGAACTGGAGAGTATCATGCCAAGCCAGTCGGTGAAAGACCAATACCGTATGATCTCACCTATAAGGAGAATCTAATGAATAAAATAAACCAACCAGCAAAATAGAGCCAGAAGCATATGGTATATTCTTGGAAAAGACTGACAGCGGTAAGAGGAGAGGAGGGCAGAGGCTGTTTGAAAGAAGATGAAGGGATTAGTCAAGGAACATATATGAAGGACTCATGGACATGGAAAATGGACTATGGAGTTGGGGGTCAGGCTAGGTGGAGAGGGTCAAAGAGAGGAATAATTGGAACAACAGTAAATCATAAAAATAATAAATTAATAAAAACTTTTCAAAAATTTATTAAAATAAATAAAAAGAAACAAAGGACACAGAAATAACCTTTGACCTTCCTGCTAACTGCCTAAAAGAATTTAGAGAACCTGCTTTAGAAAGGAAGCTATCATCATGGATATCTGTAGTTTAATATAAACTAGTGTGTGATAGGGAGACCTAGCAAGGCACAAGTTTAATCAAAGTCTTGTCTGTGTTCCATTGTTAAAGATGGCTCAGCAAAAATTTGTTTACCAAACATTGGCTTTTCCATCTCTATATAAATTGTCTTCCTGCTCTCTGAAGCCACAAACCACAGCCCCCTTTCTGCTTTACTCAAGAATGGCTTACAAGTCTGAATTGACTGGTCTGTCCTCTAATCATATATTGTTATGGCACCCTCCCATACATAATACATGATAAATTGGTCATTTTCTCCTTTCATTATGTTTTATGTCATTTTAATTATTTGACCACCCAGATGAACTAAGAAGGAAAAGGGAAATTTCCCCTCCCTAACTACCAAAGGTCACTCAAGAAGTAACAAATAACATGAATAGCACTATATCCACTAAAATAATTGAATTTGTAGTTTAAAAATCTTCCTGTAAAGAAAATTGCAGGCACAGAGGTCTTATTGGGGAATCCTACCAAATGCATAAGGAAGCAATAATACATATTCTATACAATTCTTCCAGAAAAGAGAACATAGAAGAAAAAAGTTTTAACAAAATGCTAGCATACTGACTTCTGCTATATGTAAAAAGAGTAGTGCCTCATGAACAGTTGGGCTTTACACAAGGAATGTGAGTTCATTTCAATATCCTCAAATCAATGGAATTCACCATTTTAATAGACCATAAAAGCTAAATAAACCCTGTGTTCAACTCAATAGTTACAGAAAACTAATTTGAGAAGATTCAAAGCCCATTCATCATAAAAATTCTCACTAAACCAGAAACAATAGAAAACTTCTAGAACCTAATAAAGGTCATCCATGAAAACCGACAACTAACATCAGACTTTAATGGTGGAAGGCTGACTGCTTTTCCTCTAAAACAGCAATTTTCAACCTTTTTCATCTCATGGCACACAGAACTAATTACTAAAAGTCTGCGTTACACCAAAAATATATTTAGGCTGATCTGACAAAAAAAATAGGTATAATTTTGATTCAGTCACACAGGATGGCTGTTATTGTGTTGGCTGTTGCCATTTTTTTTTATTTGAGAATCAAGGAAAAGAGGTCGGTGCCCCTGACCAAGTAGGTAGTGCATGTTTTAAAATTTCTTGCAGCACACCGGTTGAAAATTCCTGCTCTAAGATAAGGAATGACACAATGGTATCCATTCTTATCATTTATATTCACATTATTTTGGCAGTCCTACTCAGAGAAGTAAAGCAAGAAAAAAATAAATAAAAGAATACAGATTGAAACTAAAAAAATGTGTATCTTTATTAGCATATGATATTATCTATGTAAATAACCCAAAGCATCTACAAAAGTGCCTCCAGAATAAATAAGTGAATTCAGCAAATTCACTGGATACAAGATCAATATTAAAATAATTGTACTAACAGACTCATAGATAGAGAGCAGGATAGCTATTAGGAGGAGGAGGTTAGGGGTAGAGGGACTGAGCAAAAAGGAAAAAGGACTCATGGATATGGACAACAGGATAGCTATTGCAGGGGGGGGTGGCTATAAGAAGCTATTAAATGGTAATGGAAAAAATACAATAAAATTTTTTTTAAATAATTGTTTTTCTATATAGCAGCAACAAACAGTTGCAAATTAAAATTTAAAAATTTATACCATTTCTTGTTGGAGAGGATGCAGAGAAAAGGGAACCCTAGTGCATTGTTGGTGGGAATGCAGACTGGTGAGGCCACTGTGGAAAACAGTATGGAATTTCCTCAGAAAACTAAAAATGGAACTGCCCTTTGACCCAGCAATTCCGCTGCTGGGATTATACCCTAAGAACCCTGAAACACCAATCCAAAAGAACCTATGCACCCCAATGTTCATAGCAGCACAATTTACAATAACCAAGTACTGGAAGCAACCTAAGTGCCCATCAGCAAACGAGTGGATCCCAAAACCATGGTACATTTACACAGTGGAATTCTATGCAGCAGAGAGAAAGAAGGAGCTTATACCCTTTGCAACAGCATGGATGGAACTGGAGAGCATTATGCTAAGTGAAATAAGCCAGGAGGTGAGGGACAAATACCACATGATCTCACCTTTAACTGGAATATAATCAACAAAAGAAAAAAGCAAACAAAATATAACCAGAGACATTGAAATTAAGAACAATCTAACAATAGCCAGAGGGGAGTGGGGAGGGGATAGTGGGGAGAGGGGTCTATAGGAGCTACTATAAAGGATACAAGAACAAAATCAAGGGGGAGGATAGAGGTGGGGGAGGGAGGTGGGACTGGCTGGGGTGGGGTGGAGGGAAGGGGAGAAAATGCAGACAATTGTAACTGAATAAAAATAAAAAAATAATAAATAATTTTTTAAAAAAAATAAAAATTTATACCATTTCTAATAGCATTAAACCAGGAAATACTTAGAAAGAAATCTAACAAACTATGCATAAGACAAAATGTTAATAACACAAACATTACTGAGAGAAATTAAAGAAGCTCTAAATAATTAGAGAAATATGCTATTTCACACGTCATAAAACTTAAAATTATTAAGATGTCAGTTCACTACTAATGTCAATTCTCTGTTGGGTTGTTATTATCAATAAGACACAAACCCATTCAAACCTATAGGACTCAGTACTTTCACTTCTGGCCTCATTTCCTGCTACACCTTCATCTCTTCTCCACACTCACTCCAGCCACACTAAGCTCTGACCTGTCTGGAGGCAGACTCTACAGAATTGCTGTTTGAAATACCTCCCCTCTTTTTCCTCTATGTGCAAATTAGGTATGCTTTCAGATGTGAAGTAACACAAAACCTGACCACAGTGGTTTGGACAAATCCAGGTGTATTTCTTTTCATTTAAGAAGACTAAAGGTAGGAAGTTCAGGGCTTGTAGAGACTTAACAACATGGGCTAACTGCTTCTCCGAGGCCAATTGGCTTTCACCTCCTCTACATCACCTTCCAGGCATCATATCTCTGTACCAGGCAGAGGGAAGAGGGAAAAGTCAACAGTGGCCTTCTAACTCTAAAGCTTCATCTGCTCAATTCAGGAAAGGCTTCTTTTATACCTCATTTGACAGCTTGAACTGGTCATGGCTAAGAGGACAGATATTACCAAGACAGGTTTAATCAATACCGATACATCCCATGGGACCAGTGTAGAAGCTAACTTGCCTTAAGAATAGGAGATCTCTGTGGTGTTCTTGAAAAAATAAGATTCTGTTTTCAGAGAAGGGAGTCATGAATGTGGGTCTCCCATTCCTATCTAACTCCTACTCATTTCTCATGGCCCAAATGAAATGGTAACTTCTCTGTGAGATGTTCCTCATCTTGCCTCAAGCAGGGTGGTTATTCTCCCTGCTATATTCTAAGAAAACTTGGAGTTTTAATTCAGCAGCCTCACTTAACATAATATCCCTGGGATATCTGTCCCCTGGCTTATTTGTTCTTCTTGTCCTCCATGTTTTTCAAGAGCAAGAATTGTCCAAATTATTTTGTACTCACAAGGCCAAGACTCATACCTAGCATAGAAAGTGCCCAGTAAATGTATTAACTAGAAAGTTGGACTCATGGTCCTAAGAATTAGAAAGCCTAGATTATTTTCAATTATGTAATGTTAATAGTTCACATTTATGTGGCACTTTCCGTCTGCCAAACACTCTCCCAAAGACTTTAAATCCTGATATCACTCCATCAGATTATTATATATTATATTATCCTCAGTTTATAAATGAGAATTTGGGATACACAGAGCTTAGGTAACATGTATGTGGTCACACATTTAACAAGCCATGGAGCTGATTCAGCCCTAGAGCTGATGCTCTTAACCACTATGCAATGATCAGCAGAAAGCTTCTCTGAGCTTAAACAATAAATTTATCATTCAAAGAAGCAGGATGAAATTCATCAGAATCACCTAACTGTACAGAAATCCTATTTGGAAGAAATATGGGATATCATAAAGCCATAGACTTTTATAATCATGTAATCTAACTTTCTAACCCATGAAACCCATCAGCCAACAACTAACAAAACTTCAGAGCTTACCAAATACTGGACACTGAGAATATGGTGGTGAGCAAAGTAAGTCTAATGAAATAAATGAATATTAAATTATTTTACAAATATATAAGTGAAAAATAACAACAGCAGTATGACATGAATATTAACAACAAATTGAAAGTGTAATGGGAGTTACTAATTTAGATGGATTTATATTATGAAGAAATATATCATGATAAAGCAAATCCTGAACAATTAATTAATAATTATCTGAAATGACAATGCTACTTGCAAAATTTAAAATGTTAATTTCACTGAGGCATGATAAATTTTAGTTACAAAGCTGTTTCCATTGAGGCTTTGAGGTAGCATAAGTCATCCCTTTTAAGACAGCTTATGCTGCCTGCCTCAATGATCCTCATCACTCTCTTCACAGAGATTGTGATCGACAGCTCTCTGCCCTGTGCAGTCATGACATTGCAGGACCATGAATAGAAACATGAAGGATTTAGGGGGAACTCCAATTCATTGTTGGTCTACTCTAACAAAGTGTTCTCTTGCATTGAACTACTATATCTGCTAGAACTATGATTCTCTCAGAGTTACATGGAATTAGCACAAATTAATGGTGTGTCTTCTGTAAATGTACTATTTGAGGAAGACCATGTTCTTGCACATCCAGATCATCTTGTTGGAGTCCTAGAGTTTATCAGACTTTGGGATCCTGAATTAATCTACTAAATAAGCACTTAAGAGTCTGAAGTGTCTACCTAGGAATATTAACTTAGTTACTATGAGAAATTGTCTAAATATAGCAGTCAGCATAACCAGGGTATTTTCTCCCAGTAAGAAAAATATCTAGGAAGCCAAATTATAGCATGATAATGGGAAGTGTGATGACAAAGCCAGAGGGGTGAGCTGGCTAATTCTAAGAACTGAAGCAATTCTCCCCCTATAAAAATTGTCTTGAATCATCCACTCTTTATCATCTCTCCCCCCACTCAGCTTATGTATATATCATTTCTTTACTGGAAGTTTTATTGCAATGGGCCATCACTGTCATATTAATCAGAGTGAACTCACTGAGACATAAATCTGATCATATGACATCTCTGTCTGGCACCCCATTCTTGCAATAATGCCCCAGATCCTTTCTATGACTTTCAAGCCCCTAAGTGATCCAGACTCTGCCAACCACTCCATCCTACTCTCCTAATCATCCCTCATTCACAATGAACTATCTCATTTCCTCTCATGCCCACGTGTGTCTCACATTCAAACACGCTGTTCACTATTACCAAACCATTTGCTGCCACAGCATCTTATCCCACTAATATCCAGGATAATTCCAATGTATCCATTACAAATGAGCTGAGTTCTTAGTTCCTCTAAAAAGCCTTCCTTCTTGACTCCCTCTGAAGTCTAGCTAAGTTTCCCCTGTTATGTTCTCCAATAGCAACCTTCCCCCTTCCACGAATTTAATTAAATGTCTTTTGCGCTCTACTATACGGTTCATAAAGTCTAGGGTGACATGATTCTCTGAAGGGTCTGGAAGGGCAGAAGCTGCTTCCATCTCATTTATTATTGAATGCCTGGTACCTAGTAGAATGCATAAGATACTAAATAACATTCTATTAAATGAATGCATACATCGCAATATTCATTAGTATCAACTGCACATTAACTGATTGTACATTTTTATGATGACCAAGGAACTTAATGGTCCACTTCTCATGGTCTTTCCTCAGTCCAATACCAAAGTATGACAGTCAGACTGTTTTTCAATAAAGAAAATTTCTTTATTTTCCCTCAGATGAAATATTCTATACACTATTTAAGATAAGTTATTGTCAGTAGTGAGTTTATAGACAGGTTCTTACTCTCTTTTCTGAAACAAGAAATGTATTGTCTCCAACGAACATTTTGAGTACAATTTGTTGCCATTTATTAAGGGCACATTCTGTACTTAACTGTTAGGATCTCCTTGCTGTCATACCTGCCAACAGGTAAGGTCAATGCACTCATTGCTATTATAGTGGGGTCAAGGTTGATTCCTGCCATTCTAATGTCATGAGAGGAACTTTAATTAGGAACAATAAAAACAAGCTAGAAAGGAGAAGAATACACTTTAGAAGAATAGAAATTAATTCTGAATCTGGACCTTCATTAGATTTCTTAATACTAAGTCCTCAATGGCTTTCCCTTTGCTTTCAGTGTGAAAAATAAAAAGGAGACTAAGTTTAAGAGTAAAGAGAGTTATTTAAGTGAGATTTTTGTTTTTAATCCCAAGGACAAGTCATAGTAATTCTCTGTGATGCCCACATATGAGCCTCCATCTTGTTTGTAAATAACTATTTTCGGTAGCTAAATTGATTTTGGAAACCTTTTCTTTTTAAAAGCAATATTTTTAGATTTTATTTATTTTCAGAGACAGGGAAAAGGAGGAAGAAAGAGAGGGAGAGAAACATTGACCAGTTGCCTCTCACTCACCCACAACTGGGAACCTGGACTGCAAACTAGGCATGTGCCTTGACTGGGACTCCAACCAGCAACCTTTTGGTTGGCAGGCCAGTGCTCAATCTACCGAGCCACACCAGCCAGGGCTGGGAACCTTTTCTTATAAGCTTTGTAATTGTGAAATCTTAGAGAGAATACGTAGATGTTTTCCTAAGTATTTTTACCATAATGAATCCCCTTTATAATCGGAAGAACAACTTTTCAAAATGTTGACCTGGCTAATCATTATTTTAGGGTCATATATTAATATCAAATCAGTTGCTCGTTTTCTGATTTTTTAATGTTTTGTAATCATTTACAAATTGTAGTGTGGATCATGATCATGGTTTTTCTGGCAGAAGGAATAGAGAACATATGTGGTTTTAAAAAAAATTGCTGTGTTCATTTCTTCTAGGACTGTCCTTAGGTTTTGGGTAGAGATACTTGCTTATATTTCAAACTTTGAAAATCATCCAACTACTAAGAAATTTCCAAAAGTACAGTATTCTAGAAAATACACTTACAGAATTTTTGTTTTACAACCCATGAATACAGAAATAAGTGGAACAAGAAATCAGTGTTTCTCTGTGTGTGTGTGTCTCCACCTTCCTCTCTCTCCCCAAAATAATAAAATAAAAAATTTTAAACATTTTCTGTTTTAATCAATCACTGCTGAAAAAAACCCAGACAATTCTAAAACTCCAGGAACTTAAAATAACATATGCATTTCCCTATCCTAATACAGAGGGTCTGTGAGGTGACCTGAGTCTCCTCATTCTGAGATCCAGGCTGAAGGAGCAGTCCCTATTTGGGACATGTATGTCTGCCATTGACAGAGGCCAGAAATGCAAGAGGCTGAGTCCAGTCATTCACTTGCTTCCCCTGAGCAAGAGTGCAGGCACTTCAAGTCCCATTCCACTTGCTAAAGCAAGTCACATGACTCAGCCCAAAACCAGTGGGACAGGAAGCTACTGTCCCTTCTGACAGGAAGCTACCTTATCACAGTTGTGACCAAAGTGAATCACTAAGAAACATAACACTCCCACCTTTGCCATATACCCCAACACCATTTCTGCTAAAATTTTCATTCAGGAATGTTTTTAGGAACAGCTGCTTTATTATACAGATTTCATTGTAGCATACATACAGTTTTAGATTTCGAGTATTTGCTCTATGTCACATTTTTCATGAAAATTATCTTTAATAACTATAGTTGTTTACCATGCAAAATGATCATATTGCTACAATTTGGCCATTTAAGTTTCTATAATATTTTTATCTTATACTAACCACTAATAGTTATGAAAATCTTGTAATTTTTTCTTTCTATACATACATTCCTTTGCTTTGATTATATGTCCAAAAAATAATAACTATGTCAAAGATAATGCATTTAGAGTTTATGAATTAGAATTAAAACAACTATTTTCTGTCCAAAAAGGTTGTAACAATCCCAATACTTCGAAAACTATAGGGGAGAATGTGCTAAGGCAAAATACCATCTAGACCTCATGACACCAAAGTAAATTAAGTCTTTATGGCAAAGATGCATATATTTTCAAATGACAATAGAATATTTAAGGAGAGAATAAACTCTAAGTATTTACTTAGTTGATCACTATATATATGTAATGCTCACAAAAGCCTGAGAAATGAAGTTGGATGAAGATTCAACTGGAGTCAAAGATGCCTCTCTTAAGTACACCATTTCTTTTGTTGGAGCTGAGAGAGAATCCAAATATTCCGTGGCTATAGAAAAGTCACCCATTTCTTGGTGTGTGGAAGCAAGTCTCATGGTCTTTACATGTGGAGGGAACTCCATGCAAGAGCTCACCACTGGGTGCAGCATTGAGAGGAGGATGAACAACACCCCAGCCGAGGGAGGGGACTTAGCCCACTGGCCTCAAGGATCCTCAGGTAGACAGTTGACAGTTGGAGAGGCCTGAGTGCAGAGGAGGGAACAGCGCTGCTTTAATACGCAGGTCCCCTGTCAGGGCTTGGCTCTTGGCCTCCTGGCACATTGGAAAAGCTCCTTGTGTTGTGGTGATTTTCACAACCTCTTCCAGGGACTTTCGCTTCTTGAGCCTCTCAGCCATCTTCTCTTGCCTTCGCGTTTGCATTTCCTTCCCTTCAGCCTGTGAACCAGGGACGTCACTTCCTGCCTCAGCATCAAGGAGGTCGTGGCCACCTCTCTGCAAGCGTCAGTGAGCCTGGGTATGTGGAATGACTGTTGCACATGTCTGGCACCATCTAAGGATGGCGGGATCCCGAAGCACTCATCTCTCAACGTGCTGAACTTGTTAATGAGTTGGTATTTCTCCTGGATCTGTGCTGCTGGGGCTTTTGCCAGCTGGGCTTTATGTCTCACATATAGTCAACTCTGAACAGACCAAACAAATTCAACAAAAAGCATGTGACCTAGCAAGAAGCCAATGACAGGTGAGCACGCCAATGTCTCGCACTGGAGGACGTGGACAGTGAGGCATGGACTCAAGGCATCAGGAAACAGCAACTCCACTGCCACCTTGCCCAGCTTCCCAAGCATGGGCCCAAAACCCATCTCCACAGAGGACCACAGACCGTCCCAGGACCATGCGCACAAGGACCAGGTGACATGCCAACATTCCACCCAGAACCTAGCCAGCAGGAACCTAGCCAACCCTGATTGTTCATAGGTGACATCGCTGTGGTAGGGGGAGATTTGCAAGTAAACTGCCCTCGTCTCCATGACTACCACATGATTATTCTCCTTCATTACTACCCGTATGTTTTTGTATCAATATACATTAAAACAGTTGAGATAGCAATCTTACAGGTAGGAGTTAATAAATTTTTAAAACTTTGTACCTCTGTATGGTATCCAACAACCCTATGCAGGCATACCTCAGAGATATCATGAATTTGGCTCCAGACCACCTGGACAAAGCCAGGACAGCAATCAAACAAGCTGTCACCTTTTGCCAGTGGAGGGTCTTGCCTTCAATTGGTAAAAAAAAATTAACATCTGCCAAGCACAATAAAGGAGAGCTCAATAAACCTGGGGAGGTCTGTACTTGGATCATGCTTATTAAAATTTTTTTTAACTTTTCAACTACGGTTAACATCCAATGTTATATTTTTTTAATTGATTTTACAGAGGGGGGGTGGGGGGAGAGAGAGAGAAACATCAGTTTGTTGTTCCACTTACTGGGGCATTCACTGGTTGATTCTTATATGTGCCCTGAGGGGGGATCAAACTTGCAATCCTGGCAGTATCAAGACAACACTCTAAGCAACTGTGCTACCTGGACAGGGCTCTGATATTGTATTAATTTCAGGTATACAGCACCTGTGTTAGTCAATTAACATAATTAGTGTATTGACCTCTCCATAAGTCTAGTACCAACTTGGCACCATACATAATTATTACAATATTATTGACTATATTTTCTACAATTTACTTTTATTCCATTATTTTGTAACTACCAATTAGTACTTCTTAATCCCTTCACATTTTACATCCAACCCCATAACCTTACCATCCATCTGAAAACCTTCTGTTTGTTCTCTTTATCTATGAATTTGTTTCTATTTTGATTTTTTTGTTTTGATTTTTAGATTCCACATGTAAGTGATAGCATATGGTATTAGCCTTTCTCTCTCTGAGTTATTTCTCTTAGCACAATACCCTCTAGGTCCTTCAGTAAAGTCACCACTGTTTAGATTACATTCTTTTTTTATAATTTTTATTTTTTATTATTATTAATGTTCCAATACAGTTGTCTTCATTTTCCCACCACCACTTTCCCCCGCCCTACCCACTCAACTCCCAACCCTCAATCCTACACCTTTTGGCATTGTCCGTCAGTCCTTTATACATGTTCATTTAAGACCCTTACCCTTCTTTCCCCCGTTATTCCCCTTCCCCTTCCCTTCTGGTTACTATTAGTGTGTTCTTAATTTCAATGTCTTGGTTTATTTTGCTTGCTTGTTTGTTTTGTTAATTAGGTTCCACTTAAAGGTGAGATCATATGGTATTTGTCTTTCACCACCTAGCTTACTACACTTAGCATAATGCTATCCAGTTCTATCTATGTTGTTCCAAAGGGTAGGAGCTCCTTCTTTCTTTCTGCTGCATGGTATCCCCTTGGGTAAATTTACCGCAGCTTTTTGGTCCATTCATTTACTAATGTGCACCTATGCTGCTTCCAGCACTTGGCTATTGTAAATTGTGCTGCTATGAACATTAGGGTGCATAGGTTCTTTTGAATTAGTGTTTCAGGATTCTTAGGGTATGATCCCAACAATGGAATTGCTGGGTCAAAAGGCAATTCGATTTTTAGTTATTTGAGGAAATTCCATACTGTTTTCCACAGTGGCCTCACCAGTCTGTATTCCCACCAACAGTGTACTAGGGTTCCCTTTTCTCCACATTCTCTCCAACATTTGTTTGTGGATTTGTTTATGTTGGCCACTCTGACCAGTGTGAGATGGTACCTCATTGTGGTTTTAATTTGCATCTCTCTGATGGCTAGCAATGCTGAGTATCTTTTCATATGTCTCTGGGCCCTCTGTATGTCTTCCTTGGATAAGTGTCTGTTCAAGTCCTTTGCTCACTTTTTAATTGGGTTGTTTATCTTTCTGGAGTGCAGTCGTATGAGTTCTTTATATATTTTGGAGATCAGACCCTTGTCTGAGGTATCATTGGCAAATATGTTTTCCCATACTGTTGGTTCTTTTTTCATTTTAATGTTGTTTTCTTTAGCCATGCAGAAGCTTTTAGCAAATGAGATCCCATTTGTTTATTCTTTCCTTCATGTCCCTTACTCTAGGGGACATATCAGTGAAAATATTGTTGTATGGATTATCTGAAATTCCAGCCTATGTTCTCCTCTAGGACTTTTATGGTATGATGACTTATATTTAAGTGTTTTATCCATCTTGAATTTATTTTTGTGTATGGTATAAGTTGGTGATCGAGTTTCATTTTTTTGCATGTAGCTGTCCAGATCTCCCAACACCATTTATTGAAGAGGCTCTTTTTACTCCATTTTACGTTTTACGTTCCTTTGTTGAATAAATTGATCATAGAGACTTGGGTTTATTTCTGAGATCTCTATTCTCTTCCATTGATCTATGTGTCTGTTCTTATGTCAGTCCTAGACTGTTTTGATTACTGTGGCCTTGTAATACAGTTTTCTGTCATGTATAGTGATCCCACCTACTTTGTTCTTCTTTCTCAAAATTGCTGCAGCTATTTGGGGTCATTTATGGTTCCATATACATTTTTGAAATGTTCGTTCTATATCTGTGAAATATGTCACTTGTATTTTAACAGGGATTGCATTGAATCTATAAATTGGTTTGGGTTGTATGGACACTTTGATAATGTTAATTCTTCCAATCCATGAACATGGTACATGTTTCCATTTGTTTGTCACTTTCTTAATTTCTTTCTTCAGTGTTGTGTAGTTTTCTGAGTGCAGGTATTTTACCTCCTTGGTCAGCTTTATTCCTGGGTATTTTATTTTTCTTTTTGCTATAGTAAATGGGATTTTTCCTAATTTATGCTTGTGATATTTCATTGTTGGAATACAAAAAAGCCTTCAATTTCTGAATATTGATTTTGTATCCCGCTGTTTTCTCAAATTTGCTTATTAGATCGAGTAGTTTCTTGGTGGAGTCTGTAGAGTTTTCTATTACACTATCAAGTCATCTGCAAACTATGACAGTTTTACTTCAACCTTTTCAATTTGG
The DNA here is from genome assembly GCF_022682495.2 of Desmodus rotundus. Lineage (NCBI taxonomy): Eukaryota > Metazoa > Chordata > Mammalia > Chiroptera > Phyllostomidae > Desmodus > Desmodus rotundus. Next base: position 53,588,538 of record NC_071394.1, on the reverse strand, counting down.
ATGCCTTTTATTTCTTCTTCTTGTCTGATTGCTGTGGCTAGGAATTCCAATACCATGTTGAATAGAAGTAGTGAAAGCACACATCCTTGTCTTGTTCCTGATCTTATTGGGAAAGCTTTTAGTTTTTGCCCATTGAGTATGATGTTGGCTGTAGGTCTCTCATATAAGGCCTTTATTATGTTGAGTTATGCTATTCCTACTCCCACTTTGCTGAATGTTTTTATCATAAATGGGTGCTGTGCCTTATCAAATGCTTTTTTTTGCATCTATTGATATGATCATGTGATTTTTGTCTTTCCTTTTGTTTATGTGATGTATTACATTTGTTGATTTGTGAATATTGTACCATCCTTGCATCCCCGTGATGAACACCACCTGATCAAGGTGTATTATCTTTTTGATGTACTGCTGGATGTGGTTTGCCGATATTTGTTGAGGATTTTAGTGTCTATGTTCATCAGCAATATTGGCCTGAAGTTTTCTTTCTTTGTTATATCTTTGTCTAGTTTGGGGAGTAGGATGATGCTGGCTTCATAAAAAGAGTTTGGGAGTCTACCTTCTTTGATTTTTTGGAATAGTCTGAGAAGTATAGGGGTTAGCTATTCCTTGAATGTTTTGTAAAATTCTCCTGTGCAACCATCCAGTCCAGGGCTTTTGTGTGCCAGAAGGTTTTGATTACTGCTTCAATTTTTGCCAACTGTTATTGGTCTGCTCAGGCCTTCTGCTTCTTCTTCATTGAGTTTTGGAAGATTATATTTTTCTAGAAATGTGTCCATTTCACCTAGGTTTTCAAATTTCTTAGCAGATAGTTCTTCATAGTAATTTCTTGCAATCCTTTATATTTCTGTGTTATCAGTCATAATCTCTCCTCTGATTGCTGATTGTGTTTATTTGGGTCCTTGCTCTCTTTTTCTTGATGAGTCTGCTTAAAGGCTTGTCGATTTTGTTTATCTTTTCAAAGAACCAGCTCCTGGATTCATTGATCCTTAGAATTGTGCTTTTAGTCTCTATGTCATTTAATTCTGCTCTGATCTTGGTTGTTTCCTTCCTTCTACTTTGTCTGGGCTGTCTTTGTTGTTTCTACAGTTCTTGTAGATGTAGTGTTAGGTTGTTTGTTTGAAATATTTCTATCTTTTTTAGGTCGGCCTGTATCTCTATGAACTTCCCTCTCAGGACTGCCTTCTCTGTGTCCCATAAGTTTTGGGCTGTTGTGAGTTCATTTTCATTTGTTTCCAGAAACTTTTTGATTTCTTCTTTGATTTCATACTTAACCCATTAATTGTTTAATAGCATGCTTTTCAATCTCCATGAGTTTGAGTGTTTTCAAGTTTTTTCCTTGAAGTTGGTATCTAGTTTCAGGCCCTTGTGGTCTGAGAAGATGCTTTCTACAATTTTAATTTTCTTGAATTTGTTGAGGTTTGTTTTGTGTCCTATCATGTGGTCTATCTTTGAAAATGTTCCATGTGCATTTGAAAAGAATGTGTATTTTGCTTCTTTGGTATGAAATGTTATATATATATATAATCACTTGAGTCCATTTGATCTGGGGCATTGTTCAATGTCATAATATCCTTGTTAATATTTTGTTTGAGAGGTGTATCCATTTTTGACAGTGGGTGTTAAAACCCCCTAGTATAATTGTGTTGCTCTCTGTATCTTTCTTGAAGTCCTCCAAGATTTTCCTTATATATTTGGATGCTCCTATGTTGGGTGCATATACATTTACAATGTTTATGTCTTCTTGATGCATTCTTCCCTTAAGTATTATGAAGTGTCCTTCTGGATCTCTTTTTATGGCCTTTGTTTTGAAGTCTATTTTCTCAGGTATAAGTATTGCTACCCCAGCTTTTTTTTTCCCCTGTCTGTTTGCATTGAATATTTTTTCAAGCCTTTCACTTTCAGTCTGTGTAGGTCTTTTGTTCTGAGGTGGGTCTCTTGTAGGCAGCAAATGTGTGGGTCATGTTTTCTTATCCATTCAGTTACCCTATGTCTTTGGATTGGAGCATTTAATCCATTTACATTTAAGGTTATTTTTGATAGGTACTTATTCATTGCCATTTTACTCCCTTTGTACCTTTGTTCTTTTCTCTCTTACTTTTTTCTTCCTCTTCTTAAAGCAGTCCTTTTAGCATATCTTGCAGTATTGGTTTGGTTGAGGTGTATTCTTTTAGCCTGCTTTTGCCTGGGAAGCTCCTTATTTCACCTTCCATTTAAATTGAGAGCCTTGCTGGATACAGTCATCTCGGTTGCAGGCCTTTGCTTTTCATCACTTGGAATATTTCCTGCCATTCCTTTCTGGCTTGTAGCATTTACATTGAGAAGTCAGCTGCTAGTCTTATCAGGGCTCCATTGTATATTACTCCCTGTTTCTCTCTTGCTCCCTTTAAGATTCTCTCTTTGTCTTTAAATTTTTCCATTTTAATTATGATGTGTCTTGCAGTAGGCCTTTTTGGGCTCCTCTTGACTGGGATGTTCTCTGAATCCTTGACTTGTGTGGCTTTTTCTCTCACCAAATTAAGGAAATTTTCCATAATTACTTTTTCAAAAAGGTTTTCTAACCCTTGCTCCTGTTTTTCTCCTTCTGGTATCCCTATTGTATGGATATTATTCCCTTTCATGTTGTCTTCCATTTCCCTTAACCCCTCTTCATTCTTTCTGAGTCTTTTTGTCTTTTCTTGCCTATTCTGGGAGTTTTTTTTCTAGTTTGTCCTCCAGCTCACTGATTTGATCCTCTGCTTCATCGAGCATGCTTTTGATTCCTTCTACTGTGTTCTTTAATTCAGAAATTGTATTCTGCATTTCCTCTTGTCCCTTGTTGATTGTTTCTATGTCCTTTTTTATGCTGTTATAGTTTGCAGTAAGTTCCTCATAGTTTCCCTGTAGTTTTTGGTAATTCACACTGAGCTCATTGAGCTTCCTTTTAACCATTGTTTTGAACTCAGTATCTGATCATTGACTTGCCTCTATTTCATTGAGCATTCTTTCTGAGGCTTCCTGCTTTTCCTTTGATTGGGCATTCTTTGTCCCCCCATTATTTGTGGGACTCTTCTTGTTTTCTTCTGCTCCTTAAATTGATGTGTTTTGACTTTCTGATTTTGTGGTGTGAACTTCTATGGTAGAGGCCTGTAAGATTCAGTGGCACAGTCTCCTTGATCACCTGAACTTAATGCTCTTGGGATGCCCTTTATGCCTTTGTGCTGGTTCTCTGCATGTAATTGGGTTTTGATTGTTGTTGGGTCTTTCTTTGGTGCATCCTTCCCTCTAGCTGGTTGACTGAGGGTCACCCTGCCCACCACATCTTGTGTGCTGTTGTGCAGGTGCTGCCAGAACAAAAAAAACCACAAAGCCCAGGAAACAAACCTACACCAGTAAGTATAACTTCCCCCCACAATCCCACTATCAACAGCAAATTAACCAGTATTGATAAGGGTATAATGAGATTAAGACTATTATAAGAAAGGAGAGTGGGTATAAGATGACCTACTGAAAGAGAAATGATTTTGAGGGGTAGAGGGAGGAGCAATATTGAGAGTTGGGAGTTGGAGCAATGGAAAGAGAGAAGATAAAATTTACCTCATGAATAAAAAAGGTAATGAAGAATGCGGAATGGAGTATGGGAAGGAAAGCATATAATATTAGGTTTAAGCAAAAATTAAAATAATATAAAATAAAATAAAGTGAGAGAAAGAAAAAGGAAGGAAAAATAGTAAATAATTTAAAAAATACAGGAGCCAAATTGGAGATAAAGATCCACTACAGTATTATCAACAACAAATGAGCTAAAATTAATGTAGGTGGTATGGGAATAAGAGGGAAAAATGTAACAAAGAAAAGTCTAAGAGATGTTTGGAGGAATGGGAAGTGATTTTGAAATGATAGAGGGAGTGGGAATACTAAGATTAAGAAACAAAACCCAGGCTGAGAGGGAAAAATTAAAATTTGGGATATAAGGGAAAAGAAAAAAAGAGAAGAAAAATAAAAGGGCAGGATGAAAGAGAAATACAAGAAAATAAAAAAGAAAAGGAAAAAACCAGGCTAAGACAGCAGAATTAAAATTTGAGACAAAAAATGAGTAGGAGAGGGACCAGTAAAATATGATGTTTGAAGTACAGAATTAGTGAAGCTCTAGAGATAAAATTGAAAAAACAATGCAACAACAACTACCCTACCCACAACCAACTAGCAAAGATTGTTAAAGTTGGAAAGAGAACACAGATATTTTAAGAGCTGGGCAAAAGGTTGTGAAATGACTCTTGATAAGAAAATTGGCTTTGTGTGTCTGTATGGGGAAGAAATAGTAAGAGTGTGGAATGGAAACAAGTTGTAGCAAGAGAGAAAACAAAATTTGAAATGAAAATAGTGTGAGGAAAGAGGAAGTAAAAATGGGCTAAGAGAAGGGAGGGGCAAAATATGTGAATTGAAATACACAGCAGCATAAAATCTAGTGACTTAATATATACAAACTTGCTGTACAAGAAATGAATATTAAAAAGCTACGCAGGAAAGAAAATATTGCAAATTGTGAAGAAGACCACAGGCTTTCATCTCGGTAGCCTCTTGTGTTTACCATTATTTTTTTCTTTCTGGATCTGACTCTGTGATGTCAGATGTTGACCCTGTCTGGCCTTAGGCAGCCTGTTCAATACTTCCAGTGATCTGCTGTCCCTGGCTGTCTCCTTAAATTGTTAATCTAGTCACTCTGCACTCAGCAGTCAGGTTTAAGCGCCGCAGGGCAGGGCCAAACCTCTCCTGGGGTGGAGGCCATTGTTTCCCCTCAGGCTGCTGCTGCTTGGAGGGGAGTGATCTGCCTGAACAGGATGGTTGCTGCATATGCGGGTTGACTGAGCACCAGTCCCGATCCCAGCAGCTACACTCTCAGTTTTCTCCCCAAAACCTCCATCCCCAGTCTTTTCTCAAGTCTCTATAGTCCACTCTGTGCCAGTGATCTGGCTATCTCCTTTGGTTGTTCACCTGGTATTTAGGACTCAGCAGTGAGGCTTAAGCACCAAAGGGCCAGAGAAGAGATCCTCCTAGGGTTGGGGCTATTGTTTCCCTTCGGGCGACTGCCACTTGGATGGGAGTGGTCTGCCTGAGGGGGAAGGCTGCTGCCATCTCGGGGCTGACTCAGCACCAGGACCTGGCATTTACTCTCTCAGTTCTCTCCCCAAGGATTCCATCCCCTGTCTCTCCTCACGCGTCTCCAGCCCACTCTACCCCGACCTTTGCCAGAGCCCAGGGTAAGTGGCTGCTAATGAAAACTTGTGTGTTGGCCCTTTAAACAACTCTTGCATCTCCAGATGTTTGGTCTGTCTCTGCAGCCCTGCTGCTTCTCACTGCCAGTTGTTATCTGTGCACATTTTGGGCTCTGGTGTTCTAGACTGGGAATCCTAGCTTAGGGTTTAGACTCTATTCTTCTCCAGGGATCTAACCAGCTTCTTAATTAACCCTCTGGTGCTGCTGCCTGTGGGCGCACAGTCCACCCTCTTGAGTCTCTACCACACTCCTTACCAGTCAGGTTGTACCAAAGCTGGTTTTTCTGTCAGTCTGAAGTTATATGGCTTCTCTCTTGCTATTGCTCAATTGTTTATTCCAGGTAGTTTCTCCACTATTGAGTTGTAATTCCAGATTGGCCCTGGGAGGAGGTCAGTGTGACTTCCATTCACTCTTCCACCATCTTTCCTCTCCAGATTTCATTCTTTTTTGGCCAATAATATTCCATTGTTTGCATGTACTACTTCTTCATTATCCATTCATCTTTCAATGGACATGTAGATTGTTTTCATATCTTGTCTATTGTATTTGAAATTCCTTCTTTGTCTTGTTATAGCTTTTGTTTTAAAGTCTATTTTGTCTGATACAAATTTTGATACCCCAGGGTTTTTTTTATTTTCAATTGCCTGAAATATCATTTTCTATCCCTTTAGTCTGTTTGGGATGGTCTTTTGCAGTAGGTGGAGCTCTTGTGGGAAGCATATGTATGGCTCTTGTGTTCTCCATTCAGCCATCTATGTCTTTTAATTGGAGCATTTAACCCATTTACATTTAAAGTTATTATTGGTAGGTATGTATTTATTGCTATTTTATTATTCACATTTTAAATCTTTTTTTCCACCTTAAAGATGTCCCTTTAACATTTCTTATAATACTGTTTTGGTGGTGATAAACTCTTAGCTTTTTCTTGTCTGAGAAGCTCTTTATCTCTATTTCAATTCTAAATGATAGTCTTGCTGGATACAGTAATCTTGGTTGTAGTAGGTCCTCATTTGAGAGGTACTGGGCATGCCAAGGCCAGCCACTGCTTGTTTGGGATTTGTGAACCTCTCAGAGATCTCAGGAAAGTCTGCAGTGTGGGCTGAGGCCAGGATCTTGTGAGGAATAGTCACTGAAAAGTGTGGGTTGGTATGAGAGTTATACAGGGCAGATTTTCAGGGAATCACTAGGGTGAAGCAAGTTTCATGGAGACTCAGACTTGGTGTCTACCTGCAACTCCAGGCTGGAAGGGGAAGGGCTCAGCAAAGAAACAAAGGTATTTGCCAGTAGATTAGTTCTGGAGAGAGCTGCCCCTCCATCCCTCACCCTGAAACCAGACAATTCAGTTTATTCCCTCACATTTCTGGCACTTTTGGAGCTGCTGTCCTAGCACTGGAGCTCAGGGTGAGTGAGTCCATCAGCAAGTAAGTTGTATGCAGGCCTTTTAAGAAGAATGCATGGGACTTCACAGCCCTCCATCTTGCTGGGTCAGAATCCCCACTAATTTTCACAGCCATGTGTTGAGACTTCTCCTCCCAGTACTAGTGGTCTGGGCTCCCACCTGGTATGGGGCTGGGACCTCCTCATTCCTCAAGGGGGACCTCCACAGCCAAGATATCCTTCCTTCTTCTTAAGCACCTCGTATGGGTGTGGGACCAGCCTGTTTCACATCACTGCCCCTCCTACCACTCTCAGGGTGGCTTGTTCTTTATATCCTTACTTGTAGTTCTTTTGAGCTTGTCTTCAGTGGTTATCCAGGGTGGTTGTTCTATAATCTAGTTGTAATTTTGATGTCTATATTTTGAACTTGCTAAATTCTTAAAATTTCTTATATTATTAAGGGTTAAATCACCAGAGCTTTTTAAGTAATTGATTTTAGAGAGAGAGAAAGGGGGGAGAAAGAGAGAAACTTCCATTTGTTATTCCACTTATTTATGCATTCTTTGGTTAACTCTTATATGTGCCCTGACTAGGGATGGAGCCTGAAACCTTGGTATATTGGGATGACAGTCTAACCAACTGAGCTACCCAGTCAGGGCAAATCACCAGAAATGGAATTACCTTTATTATTTTTAATCATCATAGGCTGTTCTCCTGACATAAGTCCATGGTTTAATTTTTCTTCATAAATACAAAAAGAACTGAGAAGTTTTGCACAAATCATTCCAAATAGAAAGGCAACCCTCAGAAAGTTCTCTGATTTCACTGACTAGGAGAGCCAACATCATGGCTGAAGGACCTATGTGGCTTAGAATTATGTAATCCACATCCACCATAATTTGAATCCTGAGGGGCATGGCCAAATATCACATAGTCCTGTGGCTGAATTTAATATGAGGTAATGGCTGTTTAAACATTGCTCCCAAGAGTCATTCTAGAGTCAGGGTGACCTCTACACCTAGAAGATGACTTCTCCCAGAGAGGACAGATAGGAAGGCCTGGGAATAACTGGCTGTTCCAGAAACACTGTCATGGGCACCTCACGTTTAGTGGGTCAATTTATGGACTCTGGAAGAAGGAAAGCACTGCAAGTGCTATAAAATCTGCTGCACAACACTGTATCTACAGTTAACAATACTGTATTATGCATTTAAAAATGTGGATAGAGCTCAGGTTAATTGTTCTTACAAAAATAACCAGAGTAGAACATAGTAGCAGGAGGAATATTTTGGAAGTGATGAATATGTTTATTACCCAATCTGGATGTATACAAATGTCAAAACTCATCAAATTATATACTTTAGATTTAAAAACTGATAAGCAGTGTTTTTGCATAACAATTATACTTTGATAAAGCTTTTTTTTTTTAATTCTCTGTCTACTTTGCAAATAACTGTTGGCAAAGTCTTCACTGTATCCTAGTGGCTCAGATGGAAAAACATGGTCTTTACATGCTAGTACAAGATTTGTCCTTGCTGAACTCAGACCTAAGGATTCTGATTAATGAATCAAGTCAATCTAGAGGAGACTTTTCCTGCTGTGATAGATCTGTTCAGAAGCTCCCACCCCATTCCACTTCATCATCTGGTCATCTTTATGATGAGAAGCTTACTTGGGATGAGCTACACAATTTGTATTAGAATCAAGAAAGCTAACTGCCCAGTGCCTAGCACTAATCCCACAGCAACATGAGGCAGTTTGGGCAATGGTATTTTGTGCTCTCGCCCAGCCCTCCTCACTCTTAGGCAGATCAACTCTAGGCTCTGTTCACAGTAGAGAGTTGTTGGGACACCACAAAATTTGACTCATTACTGGGTTGGCACCTCTAAAAATGCCCCACACTCGGGACTTGGGAGCAGAATCAGTAGAAGCCACTAAGATTTCTTTTTTTCATATCTGTAATTGGACTACACCTAGATTATCTGAAAGAATTTTGGTCTTTTCCTTTCAAAATTATAATATCTCCATAAGACCAAATACTCTTTTTTTTTATATCTAAAGCCAGTTTACTTTCCCTTGTTCCTGTAAAGGAAATAAAAAGTTTTTTGTATTTTAACATCATATGAAACTAATGAAGATTCACTCCCAAAAGCAATTTGTGCCCCATCCTACTTATTCTTCCATATGTCCTTCTGGCTACTCCTTCCAACTGGTGTCATCCTGTTTATATCATCAAGCTAGTAAGCAGCCCTTGTCAGGTTCTAGCAGGCAGAAAGAGCCACAGTGCTAGGCACACAGCTTTGTGCTTAACCATTATGTTAATCATTATGGTTAAACCCTATGAGGGATCCTAGGCTCACATCAAAATTAAATAAGAAAATGCACAGAAAGCATTCTCCATGACACACAGTAAGAGTTTAATAAATATTTACCATTTCTATGATTTGTAGTGTCTCATTAAGTGTCATATTCACTGAAAATTGTTCTTGCTATGACAGTTGTAGTCATCTCAGAGTTTAGAAACCAAGGCCCTAACAGTAGATTTTGGTAATGGAATCCTTTATACACAGAGTATAAAGAAGGACTCTCCATCCTAACCCACCTTCACTTCATGGCTTTGTTTAGAATTCCTCCAGGCATCTAACTCTGGACTATGTGCATCCCAGCATACACACTACACTCTGCAGCATGCACACTAAACTCTGTCCCCCAGTATCCAAACCCATACAGCATGAAACATAGCAAAATGCAAACAGTTGCTCCCACTCCCATAGCCGCTTTGTGAATCTCTAATTGTGGGTCTGTTTGAAAAGTCTGCATATTGATTGCTCTGTTGAACCACTGCTCATAAAGGGAAATAAGAAGGTGGTGGCGTGAAATGTATGTCCATGTCTTGAGAAAGGGCTTCATCAAAGGTTTGCCTTCCAGTGTGATCTCTCCTCCCTTACCAGGGATGATTGCAGCCCTTTCAGAGCTGACCAGGTTGCCAGGCAGGGAGAAAGTACTCACAGGCATCAGTGATATGGGAGGCAAGGCCAAGAGGGCTTTGCTTCCCTGGGTTTAGGGGACTGATTCACAAGGAAAGACCTTTGGAAAGTTATGATGCCAAAGGCTTTATGTGTAACGCTTGGCGTTGCTGAGATGATAGAGGGGTAGCTGATGTTTAGCAAGGAAATAAAGCCAGTCAAAAGAGTATGCCCACCAATTTCCAAACCAAAGTCAGTTTTCCTTCCTAAACACAGGCTTTTGTTTTTATAATCAGATTTACGATGATCCCAGGGACTTGGCTGACAGCAGAAGAAAAGGAGTCAAATCTAAAGGGCAACATTGACTAGGCTACAGTTCTATTTTTAGACCTGAATGTCCACAGACCAAAGTCTTATCTGGAACTCTTCTACATGCTGAAGTGATATATCATAAAACAATCACAAAACCCAGGCATGCTGGTGTTAGTGAAATCAATGACTGAGCACATTATTTTAGATGTTCATTCATTTACAAAGGATGTGCTCTTTGCATGGGAATGTGTCAATACTCACCATTTCTAGAAGTGTAATGTAGCCTCAGCCAAGTAAAATTATTTTCTCTGTTATAAAATGGAGGTTCTCCATTCATTTACTGGTCCTTTCTCAGGGACTTGCTACTTATGGACAACAGCATTTCCCACTTTGAACTTTCAACCAGTTTTGTATTTGATTGGTTTTCAAAGGTCCCTTCTTGAAACATTTAAATGTTTCCAGCCATACTGTGTCTGTGGTTATGATAACCACATAAATGACCACAGCAGACAACTATACTTCAGCTTTCTTATTATTCTCATTTAGAAGTCACAAACTTGTGTCCATATATATACCATAGACATGTTTGTCCAACACAGTTATTTTCAATTTGAGACAATATTTTTAAATTAGAAGTTATACTACCCCTAACTATGTAATAGGTGGCCGAGAAAAAAAGAAATGGCCCAAATGAAAGAACAGATCAAAGCTCCAGAAAAAATACAAATAAGTGACGAAGAGATAGCCAACCTATCAGATGCACAGTCAAAACACTGGTAATCAGGAAGCTCACAGAACTAGTTGAGTATGGTTGCAAAATACAGGAAAAAGTGAAGGCTATGCTAAGAGAAACAAAGGAAAATGTACAGGGAACCAATAGTGATGCGAAGGAAGCTGGGACTCAAATCAATGGTGTGGACCAGAAGGAAGAAAGAAACATTCAACCAGAACAGAATGAAGAAACAAGAATTCAAAAAAATGAGAGGCTTAGGAAACTTCAGGACATCTTTAAATGTTCCAATATCTGAATCATAGGGGTACCAGAAAGAGAAGAGGAAGAGCAAGAAATTGAAAACTTATTTGAACAAATAATGAAGAAGAGCTTCCCTAATCTGGCAAAGGAAATAGACTTCCAGGAAGTCCAGGAAGCTCAGAGTCCCAAAGAAGCTGGACCCAAGGACAAAACACACCAAGGCACATCATAATGACATTACCCAAGATTAAAGAGAAGGAGAGAATTTTAGAAGCAGCAAGAGAAAAGGACACAGTTACCTACAGAGGAGTTCCCATAAGACTGTCAGCTGATTTCACAAAAGACATCTTACAGGCAAGACGGGGCTGGCAAGAAGTATTCCAAGTCATGAAAGGCAAGGACCTACATCCAAGACTACTCTATCCAACAAAGCTTTCATTTAGAATGGATAGGCAGATAAAGTGCTTTCCAGATAAGGTCAAGTTAAAGAAGTTCATCATCATCAAGCCCTTATTATATGAAATGCTAAAGGGACTTATCTAAGAAAAAGAAGATAAAAAATATGAACAGTAAAAATGACAGCAAACTCACAGTTATTAACAACCACACCTAAAACAAAAACAAAAATGAACTAAGCAAACAACTAGAACAAGAACAGAATCACAGAAATGGCAATCACATGGAGGGTTATCAGTGGGGGAGTAGGGGGGGTAGAGGGGAGAGTAGCATAAATGGTAGGTACAAAATAGACAGGGGAGGGTAAGAATAGTGTAGGAAATGTAGAAGCCAAAGAACTTATATGTATGACCCATGGACATGAACTGAAAGGGGGGAATGCAGGTGGGAGGGGGTGTGCATGGTGCAGGGGAATAAAGCTGGGAAAAATGGGACAACTGTAATAGCATAATCAATAAAATATATTTTAAAAAACTTTAAAAATACAACAAAAGCGTTATAAGAGGGGAGTTTATAGCAATAAATGCCTATATATTTTTTATTTTTTCTTTTCTTTTTTTGATATATTTATTGATTATGCTATTACAGTTGTCCCATTTCCCCCCCTTCACTCAACTCCATCCTGCCCATCCCCTCCCTCCCACATTTCCCCCCTATAGTTCATGTCCATGAATCATACATATAAGTTGACTCCATGTGATCTCCATTTCTGTGGTTCTGTTTCTGTTCTAGTTCTTTGCTTAGTTTTCTTTTGTTTTGGTTTTAGGTGTGGTCGTTAATAACTGTGAGTTTGCTGTCATTTTTACTGTTCATATTTTTCATCTTCTTTTTCTTAGATAAGTCCCTTCAACATTTCATATAATAAGGTCTTGGTGATGATGAACTCCTTTAACTTGACCTTATCTGAGAAGCACTTTATCTGCCCTTTCATTCTAAATGATAGCTTTGCTGGATATAGTAATCTTGGATGTAGGCCCTTGCCTTTCATGACTTGGAATACTTCTTGCCAGCTCCTTCTTGCCTGTAAGGTCTCTTTGGAGAAATCAGCTGACAGTCTTATGGGAACTCCTTTGTAGGTAACTGTGTCCTTTTCTCTTGCTGCTTCTAGGATTCCCTCCTTCTGTTTCATCTTGGCTAATGTCATTATGATGTGCCTTGGTGTGTTCCTCCTTGGGTCCAGCTTCTTTGGGGCTCTCTGAGCTTCCTGGACTTCCTGGAAGTCTATTTCCTTTGCCAGACTGGGGAATTTCTCCTTCATTATTTGTTCAAATAAGTTTTCAAGTTTTTGTTCTTCCTCTTCTCCTTCTGGCACCCCTATAATTCAGATGTTCGAACGTTTCAAGATGTCCTGGAGGTTCCTAAGCCTCTCCTCATTTTCCCGAATTCTTGTTTCTTCATTCTTTCCTGGTTGGATGTTTCTTTCTTCCTTCTGGTCCACACCATTGATGTGAGTCCCAGTTTCCTTCCCATCACTATTGGTTCCCTGTACATTTTCCTTTGTTTCTCTTGGCATAGCCTTCATTTTTTCATCTACTTTTTGAAGAAATTCAACCAATTCTGTGAGCGTCTTAATAACCAGTGTTTTAAACTGTGCATCCGATAGGTTGGCTATCTCTTCCTCGCTTAGTTGTATTTTTTCTGGAGCTTTGAAATGTTCTGTCATTTGGGCCATTTTTTTTTTTTTTGTCTTGGCATGTCTGTTACTTAAAGGGGTGGAGCCTTAGGGGTTCACCGGGGCGGGGTAACGCTGGTCACTGCTCTGTGACGCTGTATGTGGGGGAGGGGCCGAGAGGGAGCAATGGCGTCTGCTCCACTCTCTTCCGGACCTCAGTCTTTCATTCTGCTACCCACAATCAAACTGGGCCCCTCTGGTGCTGGTTCCCGAGTGTGTGGGCTTGTGCACACTCTAGGCCCCTGTGGGTATCTCCAATGACCTCTCCTGTGAGGCTGGGAGTCTCTCCTGCTGCCACCCCAACCCCCACGGGCGTTTTCAATCAGAGGTTTGAGGCTTTATTTCCCCACGCTACAGCCCTGGGCTACGATCTGACTCTCTCCCCGCCATTTGTCCCGGTTTATCTGTGCATGAATGTAGGGCTGCGGGGTGCTACCCAGCGCTCTGCCTACCCCGTTCTCTGCCACTGTGAGTCCGGCCCTCTTGGTTTATCTGTGCGTGACTGTAGGGCCGCAGGGTCTGCTAGTGGTCGGACTGCCTGCCCGTTTGTCCCACACTCCACCAGTCTCGGTCCCACCATGGCCACTCGAGTCCTCTCCGCCCTGGTGCCTGTCTCTGCCCCTCCTACCGGTCTGGATGCATGTTTCTTTTTTGTCTACTTGGTGTCAGACTTCCTTGCTGTTCGATTTTCTGTCAGTTCTGGTTGTGCAAGGAGGTGCAGTGTGTGTACCTACGCCGCCATCTTGATTCTCCTCACCTATATATTTTTAAATCTTAAATAAACATTATAACTTTACACTTCAAGAAACTAAAACAACAACAAGGAGAAAAAAAAAGAAGTTATGTAAAAATCCACATTTCTGGTTTCTTTCAAAATTTTTTGAATTACAGAGGTCCAAGCTATATTCAAGGTACAGATGAGGAGCCATGACTTAAGGTGTGGACTTTCCAAACAGCCCCAGCCCACACCCCAACCTACTCGACCCCTTTACCTGCCTGGTCTCTTCAGGCACTAAGACCTTGACTCCAATCTCTGTCCATTCCCCTGCATCGCCCACCTTTTTGGCTTCCAACCTTGACTTCCTCTTGATTGATAGTTGGTTTGGGAGAGCTTACTCTCAGTCTTACCTGGCATTCACTAAGGACTAAATTCCTGATCCTCGCTCCCCAAGTATTCATGTAAAAGAGAAGAGCCTTCCTCTCACTTACACCCTGTTTTAAGGCTAAAAGGACAACAACCAACCAGCCACCAATGCCCTATGTCCCCAGGTTCTCAGGACAGGGAGAATGAGACACAGAACTCCTAACTGCTAAACAAGATGTAGAAAGCAGGGAATGTTTGGGAATTCTACTTTAATAACAGAATAAATTCTATCGTAGCTGTTCTGATATGACAATATAGTTCGTTGAAGAGAATATCTCCAGATAACTAGATAACATATTATCAAAGATACACTCTACAAAATGAGAACTTTCAGACATTGCTGGAAGAAATGTAATTTAGCACAACCTTTCTGGAAAACAATTAAGCAATGTGCATTGAATCTTAATAAGTTCTGTATCCCAAGTATTTGCACTATTAAGACCCCATTTTGCCCTGGCCAGGTTGCTCAGTTGCTTAGAGCATCACCCCAACACACCAAGGTTGTGAGTTTGATCCCTGGTCAGGGCACATACAAGATTCAACCACCAAATGCATAAATAAGTGGAACAAATCTCTCTCTCTCCCTTCCTTCTTCTCTCTAATAATCAATAAATTTTTTAAAGACTCCATTTTATTGGAGTAATTCAATATGAAGGTGCAAATCACTTTGCAAAAATATCTATGCAAGTATTATTTATGATAACAAGAAACTGGGAAAGATCTAAAAATCCATTCTCCAACTGAGTTATGGTAGAACTACGTTGTGGTACATCCATTAGAAGAGATAAGAAACAGCCACGAAGATGGTGTTTGGGAAGCAGTTACAATCATATAGGGGAGATGTTTATGTTAGAATGCTTGTGAGTTTTTTTAAGGCACAATATATAACTTTATGTTCAGGATGATCTTAATGACATTTATATGTTTTTGTTAGTATGTTCTTTGTCTCTGTAGTCGCAATAGGAGTAGTGTTGTAGCAAACTTTGAGGGCATCTATCCAAGGAACAATGGGTCTTTTTCTCTGACAAATGACTCACCCCACTACCCCCACACATAGCCCTCAGCAGCCACATTACCCTAAGTGAATGCTCCCTCACTACAGCTGATTGGACTGAGGGTGAACTCTTGGCTCAAGTTCAGGAAAACTGATTGACTTCCCCAGGGACTTGGGCTTGTTCTTAATAAATGGGAGAAAGAATAAGCTATAGAGTTGGGACCCACGAGGTGACCATGTTCGACTATCTGTATGCCAAGGCAAAAAAAGCAAGGCTAGAAAAAGAGGGAAGGATGGAGCCTGCACTCCCTAAGTCACCACTTGTTTTCCAATTCTGATGTAAGCCCCACATATGGCTCTGCTGTCATTAGCAACCAATAGAATATGGGACAAACAAATATGCATAGGAAACAGAGCAGCAAGAGCTTTTCAGAATGTTAGTAATGGTAAGAAATTGCATGTGTTTATTTTCTTCTTTATACTTTTCTGAATTAAAAGTTTTCTAAAGGGAGTAATACCATTTCCATAATAAAATGAAACCATAAAGTTCATTATAGGAGAAGGAAATATTTATTTCTAAATAAATCCTTTCAATAGAAAGAGTTTCACTACAAAATATGCTACTCAAATATTCTCAAATATAACTCCTATTTCCATCAATGGAAAACAGCCCAGCATTAGAGAGTTGGTAGAGTTCTTATACAAACCCAATGAGACCCCAAGCTAACTGAATCCCACATTTAGAGATGTGCCTGTAGGTCTAAAGAGAGGGAGGCGTTTCTCTTGTGCCAGTGATTGATTCCTGCTTGGGCATGTGACCCAATGTGGGCCAATGCAATTACAGAAGAGGCTTATAAGAATGTTCTGTCCCAGAGCAGTTGCCACTACCTTAATCCCAGCCCAAGGATGAATCCAACACCTAGGGGAGAAAAAGTAGGAGAATTTCAAACAATTAGAACTGAAGTTGCTTAGTTACTCCATCTTGAAGTCCAGTTTACCTTTGGACTTCCAGTTAAATAATACAATAAGCTCCACTGTGGTTTAGCCAGTTTGGATTGATTCTTCTGTTTTTCTGAGTCAAAGATTCCTGATATACATATGAATTTAGAGATATTACCATATAATCCCTTTCAGTTATTAAGCTCTAGTATATCATTTTTTAATCTAGTAATTTTATACATCTCCATTTATCTCCATCCTTTCTCTAAGTCAGTTTTCCTTATTTTCAGCATATTTTAATATGTCTCAGCATATAAAGAGTATATGTGTAGAACCTACTTAAAATACTGTATTTATAAAGTCCAGCCTGGCTGGTGTGGCTCAGTTGGTTGGAGCATCATCCCATAAACCAAAAGTTTGAGGGTTTTGTCCCCAGTCAGAGCTTATACAGGAGGTAACCAATTGCTATTTCTCTCTCTCTCTCTCTCTGTAGTGAAAAGATGTCTTTGAGTGAGTATAAAAAATAAAAACAAATGAAAAGTAAAAATATTTGTAAAGTCCAAATTTGCTATTTCTTCTAGTTCTCTTTGACTACACATCTCTGTTCTGCTCACACTTCACCCTCTCCCTCCCACCCTGTTCTCAAACTCCACTTTATGCTTTTCTTTTGTAGAAGACACTGCCATACCTCCAAGAAATCATTTAGCCTGCCTTTTATCTAGTCCCCCAGCTTGCTTCTTTGGGAACTGAGCCCTGGGATATGTCACTTGCTACCTTGAATTGACCCTTGGAAGTCAATACATTCTGCAATTATTTATTGTCTTGCTTTGTCTATGTTGGTTTATCCCAAATAGCTTATAAAGAGACAGGTAGAGGACTTTTGATCAGAAGATAGAGGGGTAGGTAGACATGCTTCACCTCCTCTCACAACCATAAGAAGAATTACAACAAACCTCAAGACAAAAACATCCAGAACTGCCAGAAAATTGAACTATATGGAAGTCTGACAACCAATGATTTAAAGAAGTCACATTCATCCGGGGTAGGAAGGGCAGAGACAGGGAGCCAGGGTGGAGAGGACATAGTGCAGAATGGAGAGGCAGCAGTGGTGGCAGAATAGGTGGTTCCACATTCATGTGTGGTGGATAAAAATTGGGAGGATACCTTGGGCGTGAGTGATCCCAGCCCCAGGCCAGAGCCTACAGCACTGGGTTCCAGCACGGGGAAGATAAAGCCTCACAACTCCTGGCTGTAAAAACCAGTGGGGGGAGGGGTGGCAGAAGAAATCACTGGTTTCTCAGGAGGGTCTGTTTAAAGGGCCCACACAGTCCTAGAATATACACAAACCCGCCTACTCTGGGCATCATCACCAGGGCAGCAGCTAAAAGTGTGCCAGTCACATATGGGAAGTGGGTGAAGTAGCCAGAAAAGGGGCAAGTGCCAGGCAAGCCACCAGAGGCCAGGCAGTGGCATTAGCCCCTCTCTGACCTCTCCCCACACACAGTGCCATGAAGCAGTAAGCAGGTTGCCCCACCCTGGCAAATACCTAAGACTCCATCCCTTACAATTTAACTGGTACTCTAGGACAGGGAGTCAAAGCAGGTCAACCTAATACACAGAAACAAACATAGGGAGGCTGCAAAGTTGAGGAGACAAAGAATCATGGTCCAAATGAAAGAGCAGAACAAAACTCCAGAAAAAGAACTATGCAAAGAGGAGATAGCCAACTTATCAGATTCAGAGACCAAAACACTGACGATAGGGATACTCAGAGAAACCACTGAGTATGGCAAAAATATAAGGGAAGAAATGAAAGCTATCACTAAGTGAAATAAAGATAAATCCACAGGGAACCAACAGTGAAGGAAAGGAAGATGGGATTCAAATCAACTATTTAGGACATAAGGAAGAAATAAACATTCAACCAGAACAGAATGAAGAAACAGAATTCAAAATAATAAGAGTTTAAAAAGACTCTGGGACATCTCCAAAAGGGCCAACATCCCAATCATAGGGATGCCAGGAAGAGAAGAGGAAGAGCAAGACATTGAAGACTTATTTGAAAACATAATGAAAGAAAACTTCCCTAATTTGGTGAAGGAAATAGACATACAAGTCAAGGAAGCACAAAGAGTCCCAAACAAGTTGAACCTAAAGAGGACCACACCAAGAAACATCATAATTAATATGCCAAAGGTTAAAGATAGAGAGTGTTAAAAGCAGCAAGAGAAAAGCAGAGTTACCTACAAAGGAGTTACCATAAGACTATCAGCTCATTTCTCAAAAGAAACTTTGTAAGCAAGGAGAGACTGGCAGGAAGTATTCAAAGTGATGAAAAGCAAGGACCACCAAGATTACTCTATCCAGCAAAACTATCATATAGAATGGAAGGGCAGATAAAGTGCTTCCCAAACAAGGTAAAGCTAAAGGAATTCATCATCACCAAGCCAGTATTACGTGAAATGTTAAAGGGCTTTATTTATGAAAAAGAAGATTTAAAAAATGAACATTAAAATGACAACAAACTCACAACTATCAACAACTGAATCTAAAAAAACAAAACAATAACAAACTAAGCAAACAACTAGAACAGGAACAGAATCACAGACATGGAGATCATTCAGAGGGTTATTAGCTAGGGGAAAGGGGGAGAATGGGGATAAAGGTACAAGGTTTAAGAAGCATAATTGGTAGGCACAAAATAGAAAGAGGGAGGTTAAAAATAGTATAGGAAATGGAATAGCCAAAGAACTTATATGCACAACCCATGGACATGAATTAAGTTGGGGGTGTTGCTGGAGGGAAGTGGGTACTGGAGAGGGGCACAGGGGGAAAATTTGGGACAACTGTAATAGCATAATCAATAAAATATACTTTAAAAAAAGATAATGGACACCTCTGTATATAAACTAAACTATTCCCTACACACACACACACACACACACACACAAAGAAAGAGAGGTAGAATTTAAATAAAATTAACCAAAATTTCCATGTGCTTTAAATTCCAGAGTGAAGTGGCATAATCAACATCAATGATAATGCTTCTGAAAAAATTTCAGCTGTGAGAGCCCTTAGAAGATTCGATCTTACTAATTTCCTAGTAAATCAGTCCCACTTATGTAAGAAATATTTATTCAAGGGTTTTACATGAGTTTCACCTGCTAATCATTTAAAAGGAGAAATGTAAATGGTAGAGAATTCTTTAAGGACAGAGGCCACAGGAACACACACAGTATACATTTTCCCATAAGTAAATGAGGGAAAACTGTATCTTAGACCTTCCCTTCCATCCCCCAGTATAACACAAGAGGAAAGTTTTGCACAATAGCAGTTCATATGTTTTCTAGATTTCTGATCACCTTAATATAGAATGTAAGTTTTATTTAGAGGACTTCTGGCAAAGATGGAGACATGGATAGACACACTGTTCCTCCTCGCACAATCAAAAGAAGGACAACAACAATTTAAAAACAAAAAACAACCAGAACTAACAGAAAATTGAACTGTATGGAAGTCTGACAACCAAGGAGATAAAGAAGAAACATTCATCCAGACCAGTAGGAGGGGCAGAGATGGGCAGCCGGGCGGAGAGGACTCCAGGCAAGGCAGCAGCTGGCGGACTCAGCAAGGTGTCAGATTGTGTAGTCAGGTGGGCAAAGCTGCAGCTGGCTAGCAAGGCAGCAGCTGGTGGACTGGGTGACAGACCACGCAACTCAGAGTTCCAGCACGGGGAAATAAAGCCTCAAACCACTGACTGAAAACACCTGTGGGGGTTGAGGCGGCAGCGGGAGAAAGTCTCAGCCTCACAGGTGAGGTCCATTGGAGAGGCACACAGGGGCCTAGAATGTATACAAACTCACGCACACAGGAATCAGCACCAGAAGGGCCCGATTTGATTGGGGGTAGCGGAGGGAGTGACTGATATCCGGCAGAGTGGAGCAAACACCATTGTTCCCTATCGGACCCCTCCCCGACATACAGCCCCACAGTGCAGCGAGAAGCATTACCCCACCCTGGTGAATACCTAAGGCTCTGCCCCTCTACGTAACAGGTGCACCAAGACAAAAAAAAAATGGCCCAAATGAAAGAACAGATCAAAGCTCCAGAAAAAATACAACTAAGCAACGAACAAATAGCCAACCTATCAGATGCACAGTTCAAAACACTGGTAATCAGGAAGCTCACAGAATTGGTTGAATTTGGTCACAAATTAGATGAAAAACTGAAGGCTATGCTAAGAGAAACAAAGGAAAATGTACAGGGAACCAACAGTGATGGGAAGGAAACTGGGACTCAAATCAATGGTGTGGACCAGAAGGAAGAAAGAAACATCCAACCAGAAAAGAATGAAGAAACAAGAATTCAAAAAAATGAGGAGAGGCTTAGGAACCTCCAGAACATATTTAAACATTCCAACATCCGAATTATAGGGGTGCCAGAAGGAGAAGAAGAAGAGCAAAAAATTGAAAACTTATTTGAACAAATAATGAAGGAGAACTTCCCTAATCCGGCAAAGGAAATAGACTTCCAGGAAGTCCAGGAAGCTGAGAGTCCCAAAGAAGCTGGACCCAAGGAGGAACACACCAAGGCACATCATAATGACATTAGCCAAGATGAAACAGAAGGTGAGAATCTTAGAAGCAGCAAGAGAAAAGAACACAGTTACCTACAAATGAGTTTCCATAAGACTGTCAGCTGATTTCTCCAAAGAGACCTTACAGGCAAGAAGGGGCTGGAAAGAAGTATTCAAAATCCTGAAAGGCAAGGACCTACATCCAAGATTGCTCTATCCAGCAAAGCTTTCATTTAGAATGGAAGGGCAGATAAAGTGCTTCTCAGATAAGGTCAAGTTAAAGGAGTTCATCATCATCAAGCCCTTATTATATGAAATGTTAAAGGGATTTACCTAAGAAAAAGAAGATAAAAAATATGAACAGTAAAAATGACAGCAAACTCACAGTTATTAACAAGCACACCTAAAAGAAAAACAAAAGCAAACTAAGCAAACAACTAGAACAGGAACAGAACCACAGAAATGGAGATCACATGAAGGGTTATCAATAGGGGATTGGGAGGAGGAGAGAGTGGGGAAAGGTACAGAGAAGAAGTAGCATAAATGGTAGGTAGAAAATAGACTGGGGGGCGGTAAGAATAGTGTAGGAAATGTAGAAGCCAGAGAACTTCTAAGTATGACCCATGGACATGAACTATAGGGAGGGAATGTGGGAGGGAGGGGGTGTGTAGGATGGAGTTGAGTGAAGGGGGGGAAATGGGACAACTGTAATAGCATAATCAATAAAATAAATTTTTTAAAAAGAATGTAAGTTTTATTTAGATACACACTTTTTTCACTCTTAATGATACATTTAAATATTTTGAGTTCTTTATAGGAAGATTTTACTGTATCTGCTCAAATATTCCTGGCTTTTAGATACTGAAGGTACAGGTGCCTCGTATAGTATCTGATATATCATAGGCCACAGGTGGCAAACACAAGGCCCGCAGGCCAAATCCAGTCCTCCACCTTGTTTTATCCAGCCCAGCACCTTGTTTCTACCGGGCGGCAGCACCGAGCTCCTTGCCCCTAGTTAAGGAGTAGTTACATTTATACAGTCCTAAAATTACATTCAGCCCTTTGAAGGCAACTGCAGGCTGATATGGCCCATGGTGAAAATGAGTTTGACACCCCTGTCATAGGCATTGAGAAAAAATGAGTTCATAGGTGTCAGCTGGGTTGTGGTAACCATTGAATTATAGCTGCAGATTAAAGCAAGTTTCTGGCACTAGAGAAATGCTACAAAAATAAAGCTAATTTTTCAGAGCTGATTTGACAGGACTCAGACTGTAAACAGATTAGGTTACACATGACAGAACAATTGAACTGATAAGGAATACCAACAACAGAAAGTGGTTCCTGAACGGCACAAAGGAAACTGTGTTGCCACCCCTCAAAGCCAGGCAGGTGCATGGTATTAGTGCAGATGGAAAACTATTCACGGAACCGTTGGGATGCCTGGCATGCCTTTATTCCCGGGTGGGTGAGCCAGGTATGCTGCAAGCTGTGTGTCCATCTGCATGTCTCATGTCATGGCCCCTGCTCCCTAGCGTGGCACCCATCGTGGCACCTGCCCCCTTGCATGTCTCGCATCATCATCGCCCCCAGCAGGGAGTCCCTACCTGTTTAAATACTAGAGGGGAACAAAGCTGGAAAACTGCCAAAACATTACATAACGTAACATAATTCTGTGCATGCGAGCTCACTTCATGTTACGGGAATCATTTATTGGACGCAGTCTCAAGGCTGTGAGAAAACCAGTTATCCGGCCCCTCCATCAAGGCTATGGGAACACTGCTTCCCTTAGCTACCAGACACCTGGGTGAGGAAGCCAAACTGCCTCCACTTACACTACACTCTCTCTCTCTCAAATCAATACCTAAAAAGAGTTTTTAAAGGATGCTCCTTTTTTTAAAGGAGGGTAGGGGGTGGAAGCATTGTGCAAGAAGGAGAAAAGACTCATGGACATGGACAACAGTGTGGTGATGGGGGGTATAAGGGAACTAAATGGTAGTGGGGAAAAATACAATAAAAATAAACAAATAAAATTAACTATTTGAAAAAAGGGATCCTCCAAAAGGCAGAGAATATCATTTCGTAATGCTTTGCAGATGTGCCTTGAAAGAAGAATTGAGTTATTGTTCAGCATCATTAGATTTTATTACAAAATGCAATATTTGGCCTTTGTATAAATGAAGGAAGGTTTTAGATTATAGCTCCCAAACACTACCATGTATATTCAAAGCACACATTGTGTGGAAAATTTATCCCCCCTCCATTCTTCTTGCTATGTCTCTAATCAGGGGTTTCTATTAAACTTTTGTTTAATGAAATTAAAGAAATTGGTATTTTTGTTGTTAAACACTTATTGAGATTTTATTACGTGCCAAGCATACCTTATGTAAACATTCTTGATGGATTAGAATACAAAAACACTAGTGTTGGAGGATATGGATAATATGCATAAGAGCCACAGAGTGGAGTATATCCATAGAATATAATCCTTGACATTGTGTAACTTCAAACAAAAATTTACTTTATCTAAAGATTGTAGAAAAAGGAATAATTAGGTAGGGCTGATTTCATGGTATGCAAACCATGTAGTCACATAGGGACCTGTACTCAGAGGGACCCTGAGATTGGTTTAAAGCTCTATTGTTCTCTTGAAATTATTAATGATGTTTGAATGTAGGTCTCAATATTATCATTTTGCACTGGGCCCTCACAAATTACAGAGCCAGCCCATTTCTCAGATCTCACTCTGAGATCTGTCTATATCTGTATCTCCTAAATGGAGGTGCTCTTCCTACCAAAACAATGATCTCACTTCTCCCTCAGCTTAAGGTTTTCTTTTCTTTTTTTCTGATGACCAGATGTCACAAATCCTTCTGCAATCATCTTTAAAGGATTTTATTTATTTATTTTTAGAGAGGGGGCAAGGGAGGGAGAAAGAGAAGGAGAGAAACACCAAGGTGCAAGAGAAGCATTGATCAGCTGCCTCTTGCAGATCCCCAACCAGGAACCTGATTTCCACAGCCAGCAACCCACAACCCAGGCATGTGCCCTGACCAGGAATTGAACCAGTGACCTTTCAGCTTGCTGAACTACATTCAGCCCACTGAACCACACCAGTCAGGGCTACAATCTCTTTTTTATTCTCCTGTTAGACCAGCTATGAATGTTTATATGACATGCATTGTATGATAGTGGACAAGGATGGTCCTGAGCAGTTACTTTTCTGTTTTCTCTCAGTTAAATATTTCCCAGTTAAATATTTTTTTCTTCACCCAGTGACTTAAAGAAAAAGCAAAATATAACAACCAAACAATCTTGCGTTTTCTGGAGGAAATATTGTAGACATCAAGAAGCAAGAAATGTATCTATCCTTTCATCCAACCATCCGTCTATCCACCTTTTTATTATTTTTTTGTGTAACACATTTATTAATTAGCACTTATTATGGAAGAACCTAGGATTCAAGGATAAGATTAAAAGATGGAGCCCTGTACCTGCAGTGACTCACAGCATAATACAGGGAGCCTGATATATGATACAAGCAAACAATGCAATGAAATAAAGCATTACAGAATGTGAATTAATTGAATGTCAAAAGCATCTTTCCTTCGAAAAGTCCTCAATAGTTATCCCAGCATTATTTATTTACTGTAGCTGAATTTCTTCACAGTGCAATATGGGCTGTGAGTGAAGAAGCACAAAAAGAGCACAATGGAAAATGGGAGAGTGAGGGCAAGGACATTCTTTCCTGAGTGCGGAGCATAGAAAGATCACGGAGAGGTAATCCTTTTGCTGAACCTTACAAGGTGAGTGTCCTGTGTCTGAGATGCAGAGGCAGAGATTTAGTTCAGGCAGAAGGAGTAGTATTTGCATGGGCCTAGAAGAGGGTGGGTCTTTGCATTGCCCTGTGTCAGCCACCCCGGAGGGATCTGACCTTGGCACAGAATTCTCCTCTACGCAAAGGGAGATGCCTGCAGTGAGATGTAAACTCATGAACTTGGCTTCATTAGTAGGGACTCAAACCATTTCAGCTACCCAATTTATCAAACAAGCACACAGCATTATCTTTCAGTTCAAGTGTGGTTTATAGCTAGAATCACCATTTGATCTGAAATATGTTCACTATGTAATCCAAGTATTATTTGCCATGGAATCCCCAAATCCTTTAGAATTATGGGTTAATTTTAAAGTCTTTAAATTAAAATGTTTGACGTTTCATTCCACATATAGCAAGAAATCAAACATGGTCTACTACCTTCTAAAGCACACCTAAGCACACACAGACACGCCAACTCTAGGAAATCCCGATACCTTTCTGCCACCAGTTCCCGCTTTAATTTTTTTTTTCCATTGAAGTATGAGTCTCTCTCATTTTTCTGTTCCTATGGCTGGTCTCTTTTCTGCCCCAAGATGACCTTAACGTGCATTATAGATTTATTTACTCATGTGTGTCCAAACAACCTCAAATACAGTCTGCTTTATGTAGCAGAGGTTTAGTGAAGCCTTGTGAATATGAAAGGCAGTTAGACTAGAGTATGGCCCAAAACTACAAAACGGGTGTTAATGGCATCTCTGTTCTTCAAAATCCTTTATTGAACCCATCACTGTTCACTTATTTCCTGTGGCTGTCTTCCTGTCCAAGCCTCTGCCCACCACTAGTTTGTTTTTCCCTCTCTACCCTCCTTTTACATCAGTCTCATGTCCTCTTCTCCAAAGAGCATTGGAAATTTCAAGTCCCTACTTGATTATGCAAAGAAAAGCAGATCCATGTACTATGTACATTTGAAGAGTAGGGCAAGAAAATTCCCCAAACAAATCTACGTAGGGTCCTACCCTTGCCAAGATCTGAAATTCCTCTTTTCTCTCCACCTCCTCCAGCAGTCTCCACAAGTAAAATGGAGAGGTACAGGAATTTTTATTCCTGGTGATATAACTCATATTGGAATATTAGCTTATTTTTCTTTCTGTAATTGAGATTGATATGTATATGTTTTATACCTTGGTAAATAGTTGTATACATTGGTAAAGAGTTTTGCACACCGTACCTCATGTGACAGTTTCTATTTCTGACTTGCTTGCATATACAGAAGAAATTGTGTGGTTTAAAACATTCCTACAAGGCGCAGGGTCTTACATAACTATCTCTATCACTATGGTTATTCCATTGTAGTGTAATTACCTATTTAGGTAATTATTTTCTTAATAGTCTATGAGTGACTTCAGGGTAGGAACTAGATTGAACTCACCTCTATCCTTGATGCCTAATACCATTTCAGCACATCGGAGATGTTCAATAAAATACAGTATTTGTTAAATGAATCAGTGAATGACCCGCATTTAAAAGACATCAAGACAAGTCTAATAGAAATTTAGCTGAGTATCCCAATAAAAATCAGACAGCGTTCAGAAAGAAACTATTCTGGTAATCACTTCAGGGTATGGGTTTGTACGAGTTTTTGACTAATTATTAGGTTAATCTTATCATTACCATTTCGTCTCCTTACCATTTCATTATTTTAAGTGATAATAACTTCTCTGGCTCATCTAATTACTGATAACTGTTGATAAATGCAGAATGCCTATGTCACGAACTGATGGAAACTCCCCTAGAAACATGTACTATTTTGATCTCTTAAAAATAAGAGTGTTGTTTACTGTTTTCTCCAATGGTAGTAAGAGGCTAGAAAAGAAAAGGCATGAAAAGTATAGCCTGGCTCTTCTAGGGACAAGGAAGCTTAGATCTTGAATAATGAAATTGTGGTCAGGTTCAGAGCATGAGATTTCTGGAATGTAGTAAAAGTGAGCTCATGGACACATGGTTTGCTTCCCCAGATGCCCAACTCTTCATGTACATATCTGCAAACTGAACTGGAAATTTTAGCTTGGTCTCTTCCCAGCCTCCCATTCCAAACTACTCAGATTAAAATGATGATAGTTATGAGATGGCAAAGAGCAGAACATGTTTTAACCAATGAAGAAATTTTAACCGTATTTTTAAAATAAGACAATTTCTATGAAAACATCTATCTTTTATCATATAATGTTGGTATACTCAGCCTCCAGGAATTGAGTTGACAATGGCCAGTCTGGGGAGCCACTGAGGCATGTGTTTGAAGACTGAACACATAGCTGTGGGCTCCGAAGGTAAAGATAAGCTCTGTCTCAGTCCCCTGCCTCACTGTGACAGAAAGTTTGCATCAGCAACACCTGGGACAGCAGGCCTGCCCAACCACCAAGCTCATGTCAGAGGCACTTTTAACAAACAGGCATCCTTTTTCAGGCATGAAGCAAAGTAGTTCAGAAATTATTTATTTCCCCCTAAATATCATCTGATTAGGATAATCAAACTTCTCATCATTAACTGGGGTAGGAAAACAGGTGTCATGATGATTAGGAACATTGTACAGTTAGATTTCCAGGTTCACATCCTGCTATTAACTAGGGGCAAGTTATTTAACCTCTCTGCTCCTCGGTTTTGCCATCTGCAAAATAGGATGCCTTCATTACAGTGTTTGGAATAGGATAAAAATGAGAATATATTTGCATAGCACTTAGCATCATGCCTGGAACAGAGAAAGTACACAATAAATTCCTAGCTGTCTGTATGAATAGAAAGAAATAAAGATGGATATGTAAATACTTCGTTAAAACTTGATAAAAAGCCTCCCAAGCTACTTTTATGAAATTCTTAAATTTCTTTAATATTTAATTACCATATTTGGTGCTACGTGCAATATTTATCCATGTAATATAGCCAAGGTAAGAAACATCTCCAATGGAATGTAAAGAAAGTTTGTGATTAAGACCTGGCTTCCCCATGTACTAATTTTGTGAGAATTTGAGCAAGCCACTTCTGAGTTCCACTTTCTTTACCAATTAAATGGGGATGATAATGCCCATCAAACAATGCTGTTGAGGAGTTTTAACCAAATGCAATTTTATCCTCTCCTAGTAGGTCATTGCTTGAGACGCAGTGACAGGTCAGTGCAGCTTGCTATGCTCTTCACACACTGCGTCTAGCTTGTCTTCTCAACTGCTGGCCCTGCTGCCTGACCCAGACTCCACACTGGCCACAGGTACTGGCTGTGGACCCTACACAGGGAAAGGCATGTGACTCGGTGGCAATAACTTCTCACAGGCCTCTCCAGAGGCTTTTCCTTTTTGGTCTCATTTTGGCTGCCAGGCAATATGAAGTTCATGGTCATGAATTAAAGGGAGAATTTGTCTCCATAGTAACAAGACTGAATTGTAAACAACATCTGTCACTAATTGCCCATCCGCCATCCACTTTTCTCTGAGATTGAGATAACAACGGGGTGAGTATGGGCCCTTGGGGAAAGCTTTGTACTGAGTCTTATGATGATTTATTTTAGGAGAAGTAACTGTATCCCCATCTCAGATTTTTAAATGTTTGAGCTTTTCTAAAACTTGTGACCATTCAAGTGCTGTGACCTGAGTTGGAGGGGCTTTGGGGGAGGGAGCTCACAGAAAATGATGACCCCCACCCTGTGTTAGTTCCCAGCCTGGGTGACACTCACATGTGACTGTGGAGGAATCTCACCAGCCTTTCCCTGTGGATACAAAATGCTCTGGAAGGAATCACTGGACCTTTATGCTCTCCGACTACTGAATTCTAAAGACCCCCTTCAGACCTTGGGGTGAGGAGTTTGTCAGCCCTGGAGCAGACCCCCTGTGAGTGCAGTTGCAGCAAATGTGGCGCCAGCCTGCGTCACTAACAATGCTCCCTGGGCTTCCCAAACACCAGAAGTTCAGACTGCAAAATTCGCTTCTACTTCTGCCTCACCCCTGATGCACCACACCTGCCTCCTGTCTCCCCCAAGTGGAAGTACTGAATTGTGCAGAAAAGCACTTTGGAAGTGTTCAAGAGAGAAGTGCCTCCACCATCAATGAGGGACATGGAAACGAAAGGATTAAAGCTCCACTAAGAATCCCCTGAGTCACCCGCTTCCTCCCTTCTTTTAGTCTGCACCGTGCAACTCAGCTCAGTGGGTTTCTAAATTGTTCAGTTAATTTTAGCTGTTTCTAGATAGATAGCCATATTGTAGGTGAATCATCAGGAAAATTGAGGATACGAGCAAATAGCACACTGCTCTATTGTGAACCCCTTCATCAGTGTTTTTAAAAAAAGACAGGCAGGGTAGCTCTTCATTACATAAGTGTTTTGAGGATAATGCAGAAAAATATGCACACACATACATGTACACACATAGGCACATGTGTAATGTATGTGCAGCAGTGATTGATGATGGAAAAAGCCACTTTTTTTGTTCATGTTTAGCTTTTCTGTGTCTTTACTTTCTCAAATATAAAGAACACCTATATTTGACTCTCCAGAAAGGGATTTATTATACAATTCTGATGTTATTTTCTCTTCTTGAATTGACTCATCATCATTTTTGGTGCAAATGAGGAGGATCTGTGTATCAGGAGAGTGTAAACGTGACTAACAGGAGAGAGAAAATGTTACTTGTCCCATCTATTTCAGGGTATACAACGTGAAAAAATATTGCCTCCTTTGTTCATGATCTGTGGTATCAGCCTGTCCCTATTCAGGAGATTTTATCATTTTGGATTAAGGAATCTATTTTGTAACCTGTTATTAAGCCAAACATCTTCTCCACATTCTTGTTACAAAGACTCGTATTTTCCTGCCCATCCTACCCCCAGTTGGCTCTGCCTTTGATGCAATTAGAACAATAGAACTGCATTTTTAGCTGCAAAGAATTCAGAACCAGACTTCTACCACACAAAATGGCATTCGACTTGAGTTAGAGAACTGGAAAGATGAGCAGAATGCAAAAAAGATGTCCTGGTATTATCACCCAAAGGAATGTTTTAATTGGTTATTCATCATTTTCAGAAAGCCAGAGAATTATGCTCCAGTTAGATGTAAGGTAGCTTCTCCAAAATTATACATCAGATATCCTCTTTTATGTATCATTGTATCCTCCATGATGTTTTCACAGTGGGTTTTGTAAATAAACAAATGGATAAAACAATGGAATTGAACTTTTGAAAGTGAGGTGTGGAGACAAGAAAAATAAGACATGAAGAGAATAATATCTTTTATTGATGAGATCAGGGTTTCTCAGCATATTGGCAGTTTGGACAAGACATTTTTTGGTTTCTTTTGGGGGGCAGGGATTGCAGCACTGTGCACTGTAGGTGGTGGGGAGTGGGACAAAATGGGGAATGGAAAGTAGGGCAAAATCATCACTGGTTGAGAACCACTGAATCAGAGAATTAATTTCTTTGTATCCACAGGAACTGAGAATAATCAGAGTTCTTTAAGTACACATGACACAGGATGTACATGTAGAGTCATGTTGTAGAGTCAAATAATAACATTATTATTAAGAAATTTTAGTTCCAAAAAGTATTTAAGGTATGTCAAAGTATATAATCCAGATTATATGAAAGTATATTATTACCAAGTTCATTATGTTTCTTAGAACTATTGTTCTAATTGATGTGAGGTATATAGGATATACCATAGCAAATTTTGAATACACAGCCAGTAGATCATCATTCAGGCATTTGCATGAGTATTTAGACCATTCCCACTCTCTCTAATAGCAATATGGTTGGAATAGAATGTAAATTCAGTGACAGAAGGGAACTTCCCTGTTTTTTATGAGTGTGAACCTACTTGATAGGAAGGTGCCAGATATAAGGTAGGCACTCAGCAAATGTTAACTGGATGAACAGATGAATGAATGAATGAATGAATGAATGAGGCTTCTCTTTCCCAAATTTACTGCCAATTATTCTCTTCTGTGTTGACCAAGACCAGATTATAGAGATGAATATTATCTGTATTTTTGAAGATTATTGTAAGATACAATGTGAACATTTTATAGGATTTTAGTTTTCCATCTTTGAGTGGGGACCCAAAGAAACCAAATTATCTTCTGGCAGGCAGGCCCTTTGTACAACAGGCCTCCCTCACTAGGTGAATGTTCTAGGAACCCATCTTTATCAGTGTACCAACTGGCGTTGTTGTGAGAGGCTGCGTTAGGATTCAGTGAATTTTTTTGAAGAATTTTTCAACATGTTTGCCCACTTCATGATAGGTGCTTTATGAGCCCACCTGCCCATACCACACTGAGTGCTCATCAGTTTTTGGCCAAAAACGACATAACCCCCATGCCTCACCTTCCCTATTCACCCAACCTCACCCAAGAGAATTATTTTTGTTTCCCTAGATGAAAGAAGTCCTCAAAGGGAAACATTGTGCCAATGTGGAAGAGATGAAACAAAAATGGCAAAAGCACTAAAAAGCATCAAAATCAACAAGTTCAAAAACTGTTTTGAACAGTGGAAAAAAGGCTCAATAGTGTATTGCAGCAAATGGAGAGTGCTTTCAAGGTGAGTGGAGTTTAAACATGCAAGAATAAATGTACAATATCTTAAATAAATTCCATTTTGGGGGGTCCTCCCTTGTGTACATGGAACTTATAATATTATAGGTTTCTTCTACAGTTGATTGTTTATTCAATATTACTTTAAGTAATAGTTTTATAATTGAAGAAGGACAAGCATTTGGGTAATACCCATATCATCACCTTCTCCCAATGGTGTTCTAAGTCTGCATGGTTACTTACTTAGATGCTAAAAAAATAAATAAATTTGGTTTTTACCAAAAAAATCTAATGCAGTTTACAAATGATTCCCTTGCAACAATTTAAACCCAAATAAATGAAATGAGTTTAGGATATATGTATTATAATATGCACCATTGTTCCTGATATATTACTAGGTTGTGATATATGAAATTGTTTTTGTAATTAAAAAATTGTCAAATATACTTCCAGTCAAGATGGAGGTGTAGGTAGATACACTTTTCATCCTTGAACAACCAAAGAAGAACAACAACAAATTTTAAAAAAAATAACCAAAACTGCCAGAAATTTGAACTCTATGGAAGTCAGAAAATCAAGGAGTTAAAGGAAAAACATTTATCCAGACAGGTAGGTGGGGCAGAGGCAGGCAGCCAGGGTGGAGAGGCCTAACCACAAGTCGGCAGCTGGAGGACTGGGGTGGGTGAGGCAGTAGCTGGCAGACCGGGTAGTCCCACATTTGTGTGCAGATAAACTGGGAAAAACAACTGGGGAGCGAGACAGACCACACAACCCAGGGTTCCAGTGCAGGTAAATAAAGCCTCAAAAACCTCTGACTGAAAAAATCTGTGGGGGTTGAGGTAATAGGGTAAACTCCCAGCCTCACAGGAAAGTTTGTTGGAGAGACCCACAGGGTCCTAGAACATACACAAAACCACCCACCAGGGAATCAGCACCAGAAGGGCCAAATTTGCTTGTGGGTAATGGAGGAAGTAACTGAAAGCTGACTGATAGCTGAGCAAGCCACATTGTTCTCTTTCAGGCCCCTCCCCCACAGAGAGCACCTCAGCACAGCAATGTCCGTTGCCTCACCCTGGTGAATACCTAAGGCTTCGCCCCTTACTACATAACAGGTTCACCGAGACAAAAAAAAAATATGGCCCAAATGAAAGAGAAGATCAAAGCTCCAGAAAAAATACAACTAAGTGATGGAGAGATAGCCAACCTATCAGATGCACAGTTCAAAACACTGGCAATTAAGATGCTCACAAAAATGGTTGAGTATGGTCAAAAAACAGAAGAAAAAGTGAAGGCTATGAAAAGTGAAATAAAGGAAAATGTATAGGGAACTAACAGTGAAGGGTAGGAAGCTGGGACTCAAATCAACAGTTTCAATCAGAAGGAAGAAATAAACATTCAACCAAAACAGATGAAGAAACAAGAATTCAAAAAAATGAGGAGAGACTTAGGAAACTCCAGGACAACGTGAAACACTCCAACATCAGAATCATAGGGGTGCCAGAAGAAAAAGAGGAAGAGCAAGAAATTGAGAAAACTTATTTGAAAAAATAATGGAGAACTTCCCTAATCTGTCAAAGGAAATAGACTTCTAGGAAGTACAGAAAACTCACATAATTCCAAATAAGTTGGAACCAAGGAAGCACACACCAAGGCACATCATAATTACATTAGCCAAGATTAAAGATAAGGAGAGAACCTTCAAAGCAGCAAGAGGAGACAGTTACTTACAAAGGAGTTCCCATAAGACTATCAGCTGATTTCTCAAAAGAAACATTGCAGGCAAGAAAGGGCTGAAAAGAAGTATTCGAAGTCATGAAAGGGAAGGACTTACATCCAAGATTACTCTATTCAGCAAAGCTATCATTTAGAATGGAAGGGCAGATAAAGTGCTTCCCAAATAAGGTCAAGTTCAAAGGAGTTCATCATTACCAAGCCCTTATTGTATGAAATGTTAAAGGGACTTATCTAACAAAAAGAAGATAAAAAATATGAACAGTAAAATGACAACAAACTCACAACTATTAAAAGCCAAACCTAAAAAAACAAACACAAAAATGAACTAAGCAAACAACTAGAACAGGAACAGATTCACAGTAATAGAGATCACATGGAGGGTTATCAGCAGGGAGGGAGATGGAGGAGAATGGGGGGAAAGGTACAGGGAATAAGAAGCACAAATGGTAGGAACAAAATAGACAGGGGTTGGTTGAGAATAGTATGGAAAATGGAGAAGCCACACAACTTATATGTATGACCCATAGACATGAACTAAGGTGAGGGAATGATGGTGGGAGGGGTGGGTACAGGCCAGAGGGGAATAAAGGGGAGAAAAAATGGGACAACTGTAATAGCATAATCAACAAAATATATTTCAAAAATTGTCAAATATGGCAACTTCATATAGTTCAACCAAACAGATGCTGAAATCACATGTACAGAGAGAGAAAAAAAACAAAACTACCTTTAGAGATATATCAGAAAAAACAGCAGTGTCAGCAAAGGAATTAAGGCCAAGTGTTCTTAAAAACTTTCTCAGCATTAGCTATGAACCCCTCTGCAGGGAAGATTATTACTTTATTACTTCATTTAGGGATGACTGAAATGCCTAGATTTAAAATTTGTGCTAGGTAAATTTATTCCCTTCTTTCTTAGTCATTCCTTTTCTACAATTTATATACAACTTATTGACTATCCATATGAACTAACAACTAGAAATATTGGAGAGAAAAATTCACTGTATAATTAAGTAATAAAATACTTTTCATTTTTATAATACACTTAAAATGATGTTTCTATGACACATTTTGGTTTTTTGTTTTGTTTTGTTTTTATCTTCAGGCTTTGGTAAAACCATAGGTATTTCTCCAAACAGAATGCCTTTACAAAATGCATTGTCTCTAGAAAGAATATTTTTTGAAGTGCAAGGTATGAGTAAAATTAATTATCCTAGGACATATTTGATATAGGAATTACTTTTTATTGAAGTTGATAATTTATTTTTTCCATGTGGAATTTGTTTATTTTATAATTACAAGGAATTTTCTTTCTACTAGTCTTATGAATGATGAAAACAATATGCTTATAAAACAACCACCAAACAAATCAAAACAGAACAGACAGTGATCAGAGGGGTGGGGGAAGGGGGGTAATGGGGGAAAGAAGAGGAAGGGGAAAGCCAAGGAACATGTATAAAGAACCCATGGACAAAGACAACAGTGGGTGGGACTGAATGAAGGAGTGTGGGGTGTGTAGGGCAAGGAAGAGTAATGGGGGGGGGAATGGGGACAACTGTAATTGAACAATAATTAAAAAATGAAAAAAATGCCTACTACCAATTAAGTAAAAAGGTGTTGACAAATGATTTTTTGCAAACGTAAGGAACAAGCCCTTCCTCAATGGTAACAATGGATGAATCTGAGTAGTGAAACATGAAAAAGTAACAAAAGATATCTTAGTGATTGCCCTCTAATTAAAAATTGTTACTGCTAGTGACTGATTATAATTGATTATAATGTCACATTCAACTTTTTTCTCAATGCTATATTAAGCCCAAAGAACTTTAGTCCTATTCACTAATACCTCGATTTTTTGTGCATTCAGAGATATTCTTCAAGGACAGCCACACACTCTCAGATTTCATAGCTGTATGGTTCTGTCTAAAACATTAGGATAACAGAGGGAAATGCTGTAGTGCTGATGTTGGACCTGTAATTTACCTGGATTTTGGTCTTCTACTCTTTGGCATGGCTAATTCTAAGGCTGCATAACCTTCAGAATTTGAAGGCATATTTCTCTACTTTATCCTACCTGATTTTGCTGTTGTGAAGTATTTTGGGCAATTGATTAGAGCTATGGTTCTCAAAGTGTCATCCCCAAACCAGCAGCATCAGCACCACCTGACAATTTGTTAGAAATTCAAATTATTGGTATCACTGCAGACTTAGTGGATAAAAACTTTGAGGTGGCACCAAGCACTCTACTCCTACAAGCATCCACATTATTCTGGTGCTCACAAAAGTTTGAGAATCACTGTACTGGAGATATTTCTTGGGGAAATAGCTTTTTGCCCCTTCTTGGAACAAAAACCTACATTGATCAATGAGTTATGATTTTCTTATTCTTCATTTTATTCTATAAGGCACCTGTTTAATTAGAGTAACTGGGTGGGAAGACTAAAATCTGTTAGAAATCCACAGTTGTTATCAACAGAGGAGTTCTGATTCAATGAGTCAATTTCTCACTCATACATAGGGACATTGTGGGGTTCCTAAGAACTTCAACTAGAATAGTGTGTAGCCCCCTCCCTAAACAAGCATGGAAGAGACCCGGGGTAGAAGCTACCTATCGATGACATTCTATGTGTTTCAACTTCTGAAAGCATATGGAATTCTGCAGAATATTGTGGTAAACAGCATAACTATGGTGTGTTGTTCATATAAATAAATATTGGAAAACATAGATTTATTTTGTTTTTTTTTAGCAAAACACCTTGCTAAGCCATTTAATTGGGGTGGGGGGAAGGGAGTAGGCTTTATGTAATAGTCAGGAAAATGAAAGATTGAAGCAAAAAAACTAAATTATTTGTGTAAGAAGAGCCAACATTTTAATTTTTATTTTTTTAAAATTTATTGATTGATCTGAGAGAGAGAGAGAGAAACACCAATTTGTTGTTCCACCCATTTATGCATTCATTGGTTGATTCCTGCATGTGCCCTGACCAGGGATCAAACCCACAACTTTGGTATATAGGGATGATGCTCCAACTAAATGAGCTATCCAGCCAGAGTGAAAAGCCAACTTTTAGCAACAGTCCAGAAAAAGGAAGTGAGGCCCAGGGAGTGGACAGCACAAAGCCTAGCTATGAGGGGATATGTGAGAACCAAGGAGAGAAAGATGGCCAATAAAAAGTTCTAGTAGCAGATCCAACCTAATCAAAGGGACATCTATTACATATTAAAATAAAAGTTACCTGTCATGCTCTTCTGGGCTGTATTCCTCTTCAGGATTCTCAAACTGTGGTGACCAGACTGTAGTGTGGCCCCCATGTGACCAGTGCTTCTTGATGCTCATGCCCAGAGATATTCCCCTCCCCCTGGGGACCTGTGACTTGCTTCTAAATAAGAGAATATGGCAAAGGTGACAAGATTGACCTAATTATGTGTACATAATTATGAACCTGATTGTAGGACCTGTCTTGCTGGAGTCTCTCCCTTTCCCTTGCTGAATCTGAAGGAGCAAGCTGCCGTGTAGGGAGGCCCACATGGCAAAGAACTACAAACAGTGTCCAACAGCAAGCCAACAGGACACTGAAGTCTTCAGTTCTACTGCTGCAAGAAACTGAATTCTGCCAACACCCTGAGTCAACCTGAAAGCAAAGCCTTCCCCAGGTGAACTCCACATGAGACCACCACCCTGGCCAACACCATGGTTACAGCCTGTGAGACCCTTAAGCAGAGAACTCAGCAAAGTCATGCTTGGATTCCTGGTGGTGATTGGAACTCTCACTTTAAATTTTTGACTGTGCATTTAAAGAAAAGAGATTCCACTTATGGGTTTAGATCCAAAATGCTGTTGCTAATAGTCAGAATAGATGCACATGACTAAAGAGAAAGTGTAACCACTCTAATAAAAAAAAAATGAATCCTCAGGCTATTTACTGATTAAAGATCTGAAAGAGGTCCCAATTCTCAGTCAGCAAAGTTTAGAAAGTATAAGAAAGAGAAGGGTATTTTTTCAGGGAACAGCATGGCAAAGTAGAATCTCACAGCAAACCCCTTTTGAGGTGGCAGATGGATGGTGTGAAGCGGACTGTCCACTCACAGCTCCAAGGTTGGGACAGCTGGTCTCCCACCTCCAGTCAGATTGCTTCCAGAAAAGGTTCTGAGTCCTGACAGGTAATCACACATGCTCATTTTCTGTAGGTAGGGGACAGGAGGTCAAGTTACACATCTCCTCTAGGACTTAGCCTACTACAGCCTCTCAGCGACAACCCAGAAAAAGACAGTAATCTAGACACTGTTCTTATGTCAACAAGAAGGTTGGAAGCTCAAAGGAGAAGGCAGGCACCTGGGTTCCACAAAGTCATTCTATACCTATCACTGAATGTAGACTCAGTGTGGTTCTTTTACAGCACTACAAAGAGCAGGCATTACAGCCCTCCTCTGATGAATGGGAGGATGGAACACCAGCTAGATGTACCATTTCCTCCTCAAGGTCCTGGGTCCCAGGTACCTGCCAATTATACAATTATATAAGTTAGCAAAAAAAACCTAATTTCGGGGATTAAATTAAATAAAGCAAATAACAGAATGAAACAGCATTGAACAAACTACATAGGAAATGAAATATCAAAAGAACATGACTAATATCTTCCATTATCTGGGCAGGATCTCAATCACCCAACCTATATATTCCTGAAGGTAAATAATTTTAAGCCATGTAATTTAGGATGTGAAATGTATTGTAATGACCCACTCTCCTCCCCAAATGATATATCTAGATAATGCAAACATAGGAAACATCTTAGACACTCTAAACATAGATTTTGTCTAGAGCTTTATGAGCTGTAATATATTCTGACCTAGAACCATGAGGCATTCTGTCAATTCTTTCTCTAAGAAATGCTGCAATAAAAGTAATGTAAATAGGCAATGCATGGAAGCAGAAACATTGTTTTATTCTGCTATTATCATTAATATAGTGACTGAAATATAAATAATTTAAAATCAGCAACAGATATATCAATACTACCTTGCAAGGTGATTTTCTATGCTCCAAATTTAATAAACAGACTGATTTTTTGGTGGCTTTTAAAATTTATATATGTTTTACAAGAAGAATCCTTTGAGAATGGCATGTGGCTGAATAGTAATGTGAATTAATCAGAACCTGAACTTCCCTCTCTAGTCAAGAAGTGTCATTCTTTTTGAACCTTTCATCCTATGAATGTCCTGAACATTCATCCTACAGTTCTCAAGTGTTATTCAATTCAACAGTACTTAATCTTCAGGACATCCCTGTAAGGTAAGTCCGTATTATTAAACGAGGTGCAAAAAGATTAAATGATTTGGCCTAAGTTCCATAAAAAATCAATGCTAAAGGGCAGGATTAAAATGTAAAATGTAAATCCAATGGACCAATTTTCTCTCTGGACACAGGTGGCTTTGGGTTTTTTTATAATACTCTCATAAAGAATTTTGGAGGTTGACAATCACCTTTTGAAGGTATCCTTGCCTTCTAAAAGAATAAGGTAATGACAGATTGATACAAGACTTGGTGAGGAAGTCATTTCCTCAAAGAAGAGAAATGGCAGAAAATGTCATGTTACAGCTGAGAGTAAGTCTAATGCAGTCAGAATCAAGAAGACATGATCCTATTCTTCTGTAACGATGACCTGAAGTTAGCTAGGAATGAATTGAAGTAAATAGCAAGGGGACCAACTACAGTATGGTCAGAAAGGTGTGCTGCTATCACCCAAGCCCCTTGATGGAAAAGCGATGGGAGGGCAAATGGTTTCTAAGGCTGTGTTCATTTCCTAGGGCTTCTGTAACATAAAGTACCATCAGGTGGGTAGCTTAAAACAGCAGAAATTTATGTTCTCATTGTTCTGGAGGCTACAGTCCAAAATCAAGGTGTCAGCAGGGTTGACCCCTTCTGAGGACTCTGAGGGAGAATCTGTCTCAGGCCACTCCTAGCTCTGGAGGTGCCTGCCATCCTTGGTGTTCCTTGGCTTGTGGACGCATACTCCAATCTCTGCCCCATCACATGGCATCCTCCCTCTCCAAGTCTCCTCACCTGGCTTTCTTTTTATAATGACACCAGTTACCATGCTGAAGGCTTCACCCTAATGATCTCATCTTAACTTGATTAAATACTCAAAGACCTATTTCCAAATAAGGCCACATTCACAGCTACTGACAGTTAGGTCTTCAACATACCTTCTTGAGGGACACAGATCAACCCATATCAAAGGCCACAGAGTGCAACAGAATCTCTGGACAAACCTTTCATGAAAGCCTACAATTTAAATTGGTCTCATCATAACTGTCGGTTATAGATATGGCAAGTAAAGAAGACAAAGCCATGGGCTACGGGTTAGTGAGTATGCTACTAGTCTAGCACATGGCCCACCTTCCTGTTGAAGAGACTAATCATGATCACTGTTAAGTCCCATATGCTCTGGCATGAGCATTTCTGCCTTTGGAAGGCACGACCCTATGTCCATTCCTGGGCCATTTATGGAGTAGGTTGTAGCTTCTTACAGAAAATAACTCTTCTGCGTGTGTGGAGATTGTGAAGTATTGCTTCATTCACCTGAATATCCTTCTCTTATAAGAAGTGTCCTTCTTGCCTATCAACCCCTCACATGCCAATTCATCTCTCAACCCCTACCCCAGCATGTGCAAACAGGGCACAGGATGCTGCTGCTCTGGGGGAGACTCTGTCACAGAGAAATCATTAGCATCCAAATGTGGAAACTGTTGTGAGAACTTGTTTACAAAGGGATGGAGACCCCTATTTGTGAAGAAGCCTTGTTTTTAAACAAATTATGCCAAATTAAAATTATTTATTAATAAATCCCATTACTAAGAACACTATTTCAATAGTGTTCTTTCCATTTAAGAAATGGATGTCTGCTAGAAAAATTGGTATTTGTGACCATAAATTTTCAAGGGATTTTGTCTTTTCAAGAGTAAGAGGATCACTGATTTAAACATATAAGGTTTTTTTAAATTAACATTGACCCTTTTTTCTTTCAATCCTCTATAAAAATTCTGTGTATTTTCTAGGAAGTTGCATACTGCTGACTATTGATGGAAGAAATAACTTTTAAAGAAGTACAGAGAAAGAGAGCAAAAAATTAGTATTTCAAGATATTATCTGTAATTATTAGAAACAAATGGGAGAGCAATGGGATATATTCAATATCTTCTCTTTTTTTAATCCTCACCTGAGGATATGTTTATTGATTTTAGGGAGAAAGGAAGGGGGAGAGGGAGAGAGATTGATGGGAAAAACATAAGTCTGTTTCCTCTCACATATACCCTGACCAGGGATTGAACGCACAACTTTTTGGTGCATGGACTATGCTCTAACCAACTGAGCCATGTGGCCAAGGCTGGGATGTATTTTAAAGTTCATGTTTTAAGAAGGACATCATTTGCCTTTCATATATTTTCTTTTGCATTTGCTGTGCAATATTTACCAGATTCACACATGTTGCACTAAAATCAATGAAATAATCTCATGCCACCTGTGGCATATCCTACGTATTTGTTTTTTGATCATGTCCTTGTTACCTTCAGATACCAAGACATTCAAAAGCGAGTGGAAAACAAGTCTTTGTTGTTCTGCAATGCCCAGCCCATGACCTCATACAATACAATAAAGTCAAAATTCATTATCTGTGTTAAGTTTCTGTCGTTATCCAGAAAAATAACACTACAACTTTAATTCTAAAAAAATATTGATATAGGTCAGTAGATAGTTAACTTAACCCTAGAAAGTTTATCTTTTAAGATAAATGTGAATTTTTGAGTCTTATGAAATAGAATTATTAGTTAGAAAAATCCTTACCACTGGATGTATCTGGGGTAAAAATAAAGAGACAAATATCACTGGAATTACTGGATATAGAAAGAATTTAGAAGGAAAAATTGAATAGGTTTGCAATTTTCTTTTTAATCTTGGTGAATAATGCTACTTACAATAGAAGTGAAAATTACATTATTCTTGAGGTAAGTAAGAGGATTGCTTACTTCAGATATATATTCTGCTTTCTGTCTGGAAGTTTCAAGGATATATTGAAAAGGACTCCACCCACTAAAATCCTTTTTGGGGGATGAAGGTAGGGGTGAGAATAAGAACAGGGCTGGCTACTCAGATGAAGGAATAATAATGTTAATGTCAAGGAAAAACATTATTTGGAAGTTCTTTGGCTGGTCCCCTGCTGGAAATTTTAATTGATTGCTGAAAATAAATTAGACATGACCAATTTGCTTTAGGTCACAGTCTTCATTAAAATGAGGATATATTCTTTAGTTTCTTGAAGAATTAGGGAATTTTCAATTCCATGAGAAATAGTGATGATTATAAATTTACTTAAAATACATTGTGATCCATACAAGAAAGTATAAATGATATTTTTTGAAACAGCAAACAAACAATTTGGGAAAGAACAAAATGTAACAGAACCAGGAACAATACTAATGGTGCTATTCTCACATTTTTGCACAACCTTTCATTGAAGCATTTAACAAATTAGATACAGAGACAACTTGTTCTCGGGAATCAGCACTATGTATTGGAAATGGTACAGAGCTGCATTTAGTGCCCAGAAACTTTCTGCCTAATCTTAGCCACCTGTCTCATAACTGTCTTCCTCATCATTGTTATCATATTATTACTATCTTCACTGTCACCATCATCAACACATCAGATGTCACCTCTGTAAAGACAGCTTCCGTGAACTAATTCTCTTTGTCACTAATGTTTACCTTTCCCTGTATTCTATACCCCTTATCCTGCTTTAAGTTTTTTCAGGGTATGTTTAAACCTCAAAAATTGTATTTTTCTGCCCTGGCTGGGTATCTCAGTTGGTTACAGTGTCATTCTGTACACATACACACACCACACACACACAGTTTGCAGGTTCAATCCCAGGTCAGGGCACATAGTCAGGTTGCCATTTGATACCTGGTCAGGGCGCATATAGGAAGTACTGATAGATGTTTCTGTCTTACATCTAAGCTTCTCTCTCTCTCTCTCTCTCTCTCTCTCTCTCTCTCTCTCTCTCTCTCTCCCTTGCTCTTTCTCTAACATTAATTTAAAAAGCGTATTCTCAGGTGAGGATTTTTAAAAATTGTATTTTCTGTTTAGATGTTCACTACAGCTAAACTGGAACAGGGTGTCTGGGTGTCCCCATGTGTTTTGCATGCCTAGAAGAGTTCCCAGCATGCTGTTGATGCTCAGTGTGTACTAGTTAAGTGAATGGAATGTTATTTATCAAACACACATACTGCCACATTTATTCACATGTTTTCTATGTGCCAGGCACTTTTCTATGAACAGAGGATAAGTAGGAACCAAAGAGGCAGACTCTGCTCTCAAGAATTCATATTCTAGCAAAAGAGAAAATAACAAGCAAGGTAAAAAAGTAAATTATGTAGTATATTAGATGGTAATAAATACATAGGAGAAAAGCAAAGTTGAGAGATAAGAAAATTGTGAGTGTAGTGTCACCTGAATCAATACTGGAAGTGAGAGAGAGATTCGTGTGGATTTGATAAGAATCCACAATACAGGCAAACAAAGTCTAACATGAAAATGAACCATGCAAGAGGATCTCGACAGAAGGACAGTGTAGAGGAAGCAGTAAGGCAGGAAAGAAATAGTAGGAGATAAGGCAGAGAGACAGTGGGCATCTTTCATTCTGAGCGTGATAGGACTGGAGGACTTTGAGAAGAAGAGTAACAGAAATGACAGTTGTAAAAGGTTGCTGTCTTAATATGTAATGGGGCAAAGGCCACAGAAAGAAAATCAGTTATCTTGGCAATTTCAACTAGGTCCTGTGGCTCTGCGTGCCTCCACCAGTCAAACCACCTTGCCCACCTTTTATCCAGTGGATAAAATTCATTTCTTCACAAATATTATTGATTCCTACATGTTCCTCAACACTATGCTATATCCAAAAACATAACAATAAATGAGAGAAGATTTTTAAATGTATAAGTTGGATCAGCCAAGAAAGTTTACTATTTGAATTATTTGATAAACTATTTATAGTATTTAAAAGATAGCTAGAGGAGAATTAGTATGTAGCCTTGCTACAATATTTTATCTAAAATGACCATTTTTGAATAAAACATTATAAGAGATTCAAAGAAGCAGGAAGGTATAACACATACTCAGGAAAAAAGCAAGCAATAGAAATTGCCTTTGGGAAGAACTCAAATGATGGACTCAATAAGGACTTAAAAGCAACCATTATAAATATGTTCAGAGAATAAAGGAAACCACGTGTCAAGATTTAAAAGCATGTGTCATGACATCTCATCAAATAGAGAATATCAATAAAAAGATAAAAATTATTCAAAAGGACCAAATGGAAATTCTGGTATTGAAAAGTATAATAATCAAAATGAGAAATTGACTAGGGGCTCAGCAGTAGATTTGAGCTGGCAGAAGAATCAATGAACTTGAAGATACATCAATAAAGAGTATGCAATCTAAAGAAAAGAGAGAAAAAAGAATAAAGAAAAGTGAGAACAAGCTCAGAGAAATGTGAGCCACCTTTAAGCATACCAATAAACACATAATGAGAGCTCTAGAAGGAGAGGAAAGAGGAAGAAAAAATATTAGAAGAAATAATGGCTAAAAACCCTTTAGATTTATTGAAAATTATTTTCTACACATCCAAGAAAGTCCAAGTAGGATAAGTGCAGAGAACCACATCAATATGCAATGGAGTAAAAGTGCTGAAAAACAAAAATAAAGACAAAGTCTTGAAGCAGTAAGAGAAAAACTCATCATACACAAGGGAGCTTCAATAAGATTAATAGCTAACTTTTTTTCTCCTTTTTATCCTT
Source organism: Desmodus rotundus (assembly GCF_022682495.2). Lineage (NCBI taxonomy): Eukaryota > Metazoa > Chordata > Mammalia > Chiroptera > Phyllostomidae > Desmodus > Desmodus rotundus. Next base: position 53,544,910 of record NC_071394.1, on the reverse strand, counting down.
ATTTAAGGAAATGCCCATCGGGTAGAGAGAGGGTAAGGGGGAGAGAGATAGAGAGAAAGAGAGAGAGAGAGAAACATAGATGTGAGAGAAAAACATTGGTTGCCCCTTGCACACACCCTGACCAGGAATCGAACCCACAGCCTAGGAATATGCCCTGACTGGGGATAGAACCCACAATCCTCTGGTGCATGGGATGACACTCAACCAACTGAGTCACCTGGCTAGGGCTGATAGGTAACTTTTAATCAGAAGTAAAAGAGACTAGAAGGCAGTGGATGACATATTTAAAGTGTTCAGTGTCAGAAACAGTCAGCCAAGTATCTTATAGCTAGCAAAAATAACTTTTGAAAATATAGGCAAAATTAGGACATTTGCAGATTAAAAAAACTGAAAGAATTTGTCACTAGCAGACATATTTTACAAGAAATGCTAAAATTCTCCTGAAAGAAAGCAAATGATGTGAAAATAATTTGAATCCACAAGAAAAAACAAAGAGTACTATTAAAGGTAATTATGTAGATAATTATAACAAACAATGTAATTGCATATTTTTCTCATTTCTTCTCTTAATTTTAAAATCAAATGCATAATATATTTAATATCTCATAAATATATTTGATATATTTATTTAATTTGAAAATTTATTATATAATATATGTTCTATATTTGCTAATAACAGAATAAATGAGACAGGGAGAACATAGCTGTATTAGAATGAGGAAATGACATCAAGTGGTAGCTCAAACGCACAGAAATAAGTGAACAGAAATGGTATATAAAAAGTTTAATAGAACTTTATAAATATATACGTTTTCTTTCTCTCAACTTCTTTAAAATTAAGAATATAAAGTAAAATTTTGACAATGGATTGTTTGTCTTTTAACATACATAGACAGTGTATAGATAACAATAATAGTACAAAAAAGGGGAAAGGGAAGGATCTATATTGGAGTAAATTTTCTGTAAAATTTTCTGTAAAAAACAAACTAACAGTAAAAATTATTGAATTAAATGTTAACTTTGAAAATAATCTGCTTCATGCAAAAGAAGGCAGGAAAGGAGGACAGATGAATAAAAGAGATGAAACATAATCTACATGGCAGATGTAAATCCAAACTATCAATAATAACTTTTTAAGTGAATGGATTAAACAAGCCAATCAAAACCATAAATTATTGGATTGGCTTTTAAAAAAATATAACCTGACTATATGTTGTCTAACAGAGACATTTTAGCTTCAAAGATACAATATAGACTGAAAGTAAAATGTTTGAGGAAGACATAAATGGCAAACATAAAAGAGCTGGGGTGGCTCTTTAACATGAGACAAAATATACTTTAAAACTAAAAGTAGGATTAAGCACACATACTTTTCCTATGTCCAAAATCTATCAAAGCAGAAAAGGAGTCAGGAAGAAAAGAGGACATGGCAGAAGAGATGACAATAAAATGATCAAGTGTAGTGGCTCAAGAGAGAAGAGAGTCGGATAAAGCCTGGAAAGTGCTCACTTGACTTTTACATAAAAAATAAGAGGCGAAATACTCTTTTGTTGTTCTCACCATAGGATGAAGGAAACTAGGAAATCAGAATTCACTTGTTTGTGGGAAAAATAGGGTGAGCAACTGAAAAGGTTATAAAATATTCTTTAAGTGTGTTTGGCTATGAAATGAAAGAGAAAGAGGGTATTGCTAGGAGAGTTCTGAAAATATCCTTATTGTTTTCTGATCATGGAAGTAATACATGAATATTTAAAAATTCAAAGATACAGTAATATATGATGAACAAGGAGACATTCCCTAACTTTTAACACCAAGAAATAGACTTAATGTAAATTCTACCAGTTGTGTTTTACATGTTTATTACTCATATAACTATAGCCATGATGCTCCTTGGAAAAAATTAAGTGGCAGGATATGGGTGAAACTATATGTTCCTACAACAAACCAAATATCTAAAAAAATGTGTTGTAATTCAAATATAGTGATGACTAGAAACCCATAGTCAGTGGGACTTGTGGTCGGACTAGATTTTCTAGGGGCACCTGTGCCTATGTACAAAGTTATCCATATATTTTGTCTCCACCTGGCCAATATTACCTGCCTGGAAGAGGTCCACTGGTTGGTATAAGGGAACAGAGCTTGGCCTCCCTATATGAACGTGTGATACTTTTTCCTATTTGAAACACTTATGACAGAGTATAACAATGGCCTGTTTTATTCTCTGCTCTGTGAGCTTTTTTTTTTTCTGAAGGCAGTGGTCGTGCTTAATACTGTGTCCACAGAACATAGATCAATGCCTGTCACCACGATGTGGAACTCAATTATGTTTGCTCATTGAATTATTGAGTGAGTAGTATATAGTCACTAAATACATATGTACCATGGCAAAGGTATGCGCATGCGTGTGTATGTGTGTGTGATTTTGTGTTTGGTGTTAGCCTTCATAGTTCAATGTTATATCTGATGGTTCTAATTCATCCAAATAAATTACACTGTGGGAAATGAATGTTGGAAGTAAATGTTGATTTCTAAACAAGTAGGATCAAGCCATCAAAAGTGATTAAAAATTATAAATCATCACTTCAATCTTTAATTTTTGCATATGTAGTATTAAACTAGTTTGAATGAGGCAATAAATATGGCTTGTGATATATGTATCCAGAAGCATATATTCTTTGATCATCAGTGATTGATCAACTTAATACAAACCAAACATATTAAATTGAAATACACTTCATTCCTTTTCAAATTCCAATTGAATTGAATTACAAATTTAAATTTTATGTGAAGCAAAAAGGCCACTGGAAAGGCCAATATAATTAAAATACAATTAATATCATACATATTTTTGGAGTCTACAACAAACCATCCATTATGTTTTGGCAATGAGTAAATTCCCGTTTGCTATTAAATTAGCCATTTACTTCCTTTGTTCTCAAATTTTGAAATTGAGTAGCAGGCTGATTATATTCATTTCTTAGTTGACTAATATGTACATTTTTCATTCATAGTTTGTGTGAGATTCTTCAATTAATACTTATTTACTAAAGCTTTCAAAGTATGAACAGTTATAGGTCAATTCCACTAGAGAAATAATTGGGTTCTTTGCCAACATCAGAACACAATAAGTGATTGTAAATCAGCCGTTTGAACAAGTGGAAAATTAAAATAAAGTGCCTATAATCAAAAAGGGGTTTGCATTTGTTTTTAGACTCTCCCCACAATAATAAAAAAATCCAAGACTCTGATTTCAGTACCTTAGAGTCAAAATAAACCTTGGGCATTGATTTGATTTTACAGTGATTTAGGTTAGAATGACAACATTTGGATTAATAATGCTTTTTAGAATAAATTGAGTAATTAAAAATGCACTTATAATAAATAAGTGTATATTGCTTACTATGTACTTACTACATATGCTGTCTCAGTTAATACTTACTTTTTACTTATATAATTAATATTTATATAATATTATATATTATAATATTATTAAATTGCATTTTAATTAAAATATAATTATTGGTTCAATTTATAATTAATTAATATTAATTGACTTATTATATAAGTAAATATACAATAATATTATATACTTATTAAATACTTATACAATAAGTATTTACTTATATAATTAATCTGTGAGAGATATCCAAGGGGGCACCCAAAAAAAACAAGAATTATCTTCTGGCAGACAGGCCCTGAAGTAAAGTCTTCCTTTGCTAAGTGAGTGTTCTAGGAACCCATCTGTATCAGTGTGCCAGCTGGAGTACTTGTGAGAGGCCGCATACAGCTTCAGTAAATTCTTTTTTGAAGACTTTCTTGACGGTTGATTTAGGAGTACACCTGCCCACACAGCACTGAATGTTCGGCAATTTTTGACCAAAACCAGCATGATCCGTGTTCCCCACCCTCCCTATTCACCCGATCTCACCCTGAGCAACTTTGTTTCCCCTATGAAAAAAGTCCTCAAAGGGAAACATTTTGCCAGTGTGGAAGAGGTGAAACAAAAACTAGCAGAAGAACTAAAAGGCATCAAAATCAACGAGTTCAAAAACTGTTTTGAGCAATGGAAAAAAAGGGGGATAGCTGTATTTCATCAAGTGGAGAGTACTTTGAAGGTGACTGAAGTTTAAACATATAGGAATAATTTTTTTTATAAATAAATTCCATTTGGGGCCCCCCCCTTGTATTATTGTTGCAGTTTTTCACATAAAGTAATGCTCATAGAACAATATCTTGCTGCCTAGCAATGTAAATGAGTTATAAAGTCACGTAGTACTCATCTGCCTATCCAATGCTATTTTCTTTCCATAGCTTTGCTCTGTGCACAGTTGCTCAAATTGCTCAAGGCTAGAGAGAACCCTAACAAAAATTCTGAAATCATATTACAAATTTCCAACTCAATATTAGCTCAAAAGTTTTAAAACTAAACATTTATCCAATTATGCCTTGCACTTTTAGTAGTAATTTCACATTTTAATTACACCATCATATTAAGTAACTTTTTATTTATTATTCCCTAAAATAAACATGTATGTGAATGTGAATCTGTGGACTTTGGGTAGAAAATCTCCTTGGGCTCATGTCTGCCCATCAGATAGTTTTGCAAAGAATAGCACTGTGACTAGTATCTTTTTTTTTTTTTTTACTGTTTTTTATTGTTGTTCAAGTACACTTGTCTCCATCTTCCCCCCACCAATTCCCCTTACCCCAGCTACCCCCATCTCCCACCCCTGACCCAACCCCCCTTGGTTTTGTCCATGCGTTCTCTATAGATGATCCTGAAAACCCTTCCCCCTTTTCTCCCATTATCCCTTCCCACCTCCCCTCTGGTTATTGTCAGTTTGTTCTTAATTTCCGGCAGGCTGTCTTGCTTTCTCTGCTACCACACTTGATGAATCAAAGTGCCAGAGGTAGGCAGAATGTCTTCTCTTTTTTAAAAATATATTTTATTGACTATGCTATTGTGGTTGTCCCATTTTTTCCCTCCCCTTTATTCCCCTCTGGCCTGTACCCCTCCTCCCACCATCATTCCCCCACCTTAGTTCATGTCAATGGGTTGTGCATACAAGTTCCCTGGCTTCTCCATTTCCCATACTATTCTCAACCAACCCCTGTCTATTTTGTACCTACCATTTATGCTTCTTACTCCCTGTACCTTTTCCCCCATTCTCCTCCATCTCCCTCCCTGCTGATAACCCTCCATATGATCTCTATTACTGTGAATCTGTTCCTGTTCTAGTTGTTTGCTTAGTTCATTTTTGTGTTTGTTTTTTTAGGTTTGGCTTTTAATAGTTGTGAGTTTGTTGTCATTTTACTGTTCATATTTTTTATCTTCTTTTTGTTAGATAAGTCCCTTTAACATTTCATACAATAAGGGCTTGGTAATGATGAACTCCTTTGAACTTGACCTTATTTGGGAAGCACTTTATCTGCCCTTCCATTCTAAATGATAGCTTTGCTGAATAGAGTAATCTTGGATGTAAGTCCTTCCCTTTCATGACTTCGAATACTTCTTTTCAGCCCTTTCTTGCCTGCAATGTTTCTTTTGAGAAATCAGCTGATAGTCTTATGGGAACTCCTTTGTAAGTAACTGTCTCCCCTTGCTGCTTTGAAGGTTCTCTCCTTATCTTTAATCTTGGCTAATGTAATTATGATGTGCCTTGGTGTGTGCTTCCTTGGTTCCAACTTATTTGGAATTATGTGAGTTTTCTGTACTTCCTAGAAGTCTATTTCCTTTGACAGATTAGGGAAGTTCTCCATTATTTTTTCAAATAAGTTTTCTCAATTTCTTGCTCTTCCTCTTTTTCTTCTGGCACCCCTATGATTCTGATGTTGGAGTGTTTCAAGTTCTCCTGGAGGGTTCCTAAGCCTCTCCTCATTTTTTTGAATTCTTGTTTCTTCATCTGTTCTGGTTGAGTGTTTATTTCTTCCTTCTGCTCCAAATCATTGATTTGAGTCCTGGTTTCCTTCCCGTCACTGTTGGTTCCTTGTACATTTTCCTTTATTTCACTTTTCACAGCCTTCACTTTTTCCTCTATTTTTCGACCATACTCAACCATTTCTGTTAGCATATTAATTACCAGTGGAACTTTGCATCTGATAGATCAGCTATCTCTTCAGCACTTAGTTATATTTTTTTCTGGGGCTTTGATCTGTTCTTTCATTTGGGCCATATTTTTTGTCTTGGTGTGCCTATTACATCATAAGGGGCAGAGCCTTAGGTATTCACCAGGGTGTGGCAACCCACATTGCTGCGCTGAGGTGCTCTCTGTGGGGGAGGAGCCTGAAAGAGAACAATGCCGCTTGCTCAGCTCTCAGCTGGTTTTCAGTCACTTCCTCCATTACCCACAAGCAAATTGGACCCTTCTGGTGCTGATTTCCACGCAGACTGTTTTGTGTACATTCTAGGACCCTGTGAGTCTCTCCAACAAACTCTCCTGTGAGGCTGGGAGTTTCTCCTGCCACCTCAACCCCCACAGGTTTTTTTCAGCCAGAGGTTTTGAGGCTTTATTTCCCTGCATTGGAACCCTGGGTTGCATGGTTTGTCTCACTCCCCAGTTGTTCCTTCCAGTTTATCTGCACACAAATGTGGGACTGCTTGCTCCTCCAGCCACCGTCTTGCCTGATCTGCCAGCTGTTGCCTCTCCAGGTCTGCCAGCTGCTGCCTTGCCCACCCCTGTCCTCCAGCTACCACCTTGCTGTGAGTCCTGTCCACCTTGGCTGCCCGTCTCTGCTCATCTTACCGGTCTGGGTATTTCTTCTTTAACTTCTTGGTTGTCAGACTTCATACAGTTTGATTTTCTGGCAGTTCTGGTGTTCTGGTTATTTTTTGTTTTTAGATTTGTTGTTGTCTTCTTTTGGTTGTGCAAGGAGGCACAGTGTATGTATGCCTCCAGGTTCCCCAGTAGGCAGAATTTCTAAGTGGGCCCACCACAGATGTTATGCTCTAATCCCCAGACCAATGAATATAAAAATATATCACTCTTAGGATTGTGCTATGTTATGTGGCACTGTTGAACTCAACATAGGGAGATTATCTGGGTGGGTCTAATCTAATCACATAAATACTTGAAAGCAATGAGCTTTCTCTAACTGGTGGCAAAAGCAACAAGTAAGAGAGACTTGAAACATGAGAAGGACTCACCATGTCATTGCTGGCTTTGTGGATGGGGTGGGGGGGCATAATGAGGAATCTAGTAAGCTTCTAGGAGCAATGATGAGCCTCTAAATGATGGTTGGTGAGGAAACAGACCCCCTGTCTTACAACCACAAGGAACTGAAGTCTTCTAACAACCTGAATGAGCTTGAAAATGGATTTTTCCCCAGATGTTCCAAACAGGAGCCCGCATGGCTGACACACTGGCTTTAGCCTTGTAGGCCCAAAACAAAGAGCCCAGTCAGGCTCTCTGGATTCTGATCAACAGAACTGAGAGAGAATAAATTGGTATTGTGTTAAGTTCTAAATTTGTAGTAATTTGTTATGCAGCAATAAATAACAAATACAGATGGAAATTCTCCCAATTCCTTTCTACGAAACCTCTAACTGATCACCATGAAAGTGCAACCTGCTATAGGCTGGCTTGTTCCTTCACCACCAAAAGTGCCAATGAATTTGCTTTGTGCAAAATTCAATGGTCACTTGATATCTTAGAAATGTTTGCTATTGCTGCCCATGCTCTTTCTTAGGCTTTTACCCCATTCTACTTGATTGCTTTTCTTCACAGTCCCACAGTTTAAGATTACTCAGACCTCTTCAAAGAGGAGTCAAGACCACCTTCCTTCTGTGGGCTTTGGTTATCACGGGATACATACACCTTCTCATTATTCTAGGTGGTAAGTAGTCCCTCTTATTGTGTTAATCTTCCCTTATTCTGCCTTCAGAGTGGTTGGTCAGCCCCTTCCCCTTAAGATCTTTTCAAGTGTTCATGGGTATCAGTCTCTACCTCCTTTGGGTACTAATGGGCATATGCCAAGCTCTCTGAGTAGTAGTATTGCAGCTCCTCTCACTAAAGAAAGCACCCATCTCCACTCACCCATAGCAACAGAAGGGAACACACACTCAGTGACGACTCTCATCAAAGAAATCTACTTCTGCCCTCAAATTCCTTCTTTTAGGTGTTATGGAGGTGGATGCTCCTCCTTTACTGGCGCAATTAGTATCACAGTGTCTTAGCAAGTCCTGCAGACCCAGACTGACCCCTACATTTGTTTCTCAGCTCCTGGGGCCTCTGCTAAAATTAGGCAGCAGTAAAAGAACCACTAACCCTGCACTTTATTTATTTTATTTTATTAATTAATTTATTTTTTTTAGTCCTCACCCAAGGATATGCCCTTTGATTTTAGAGAGCGGGGAAGGGAGAGAGAGACAGAGGAAGAGAAATATCAATGTGAGAGAGAAACATCGATCAGCTGCCTCTCACACATGCCCTGATGTGGGGCTGAACCCTCAACCTAGGCATGTGCCCTGACCAGAAATTGAACTTATGACCTTTCGGATCATGGGACAACGCTCTAACTAACTGACCAGGGCCAATCCTTTATTTTGAAGGATACATTTTTGTCATATGAGGGTAAAATATACAGAGTCCAGCAGAAGTAATGCCTGCTTGACTGTGGTTGGAAGGATAATACAATGGGTGTTATAATTTATAGTTTTAATTTGAAATTTCACCTAAAATGTTATATGGTGTGCTTAAGAGTGATATTAGAACTGCTTCAGAACTGTAAAATATATTTAGTGCAATGTCTCTTATATTTACATATCCTACCACATGTGGAGCTCTCTGATAATATGTCAAGAAATGTATCCAAAGCTAATACCTGAATGAATTGTACTATATAGGGTCTGGCAGAAGTAATGTCCCTTTTCTATTACAAAATCTTTTATTACAAAATCATAAGCATGTAACATAACAATAATATTATTATACTATATAAAATATTTCTTTCTTTTAAACAAACTCTAATGTCAAGACACTATACACAACAAAAAATATACTAGCATCATCATTAAAGCATATTTGGAAAAACTTCACTGCATGTGACTGTTGTGGTTGATTCCCTAGCATTCATTCCAGCCAGGTGGCTGGCCTAAGCCAATCATGGCAGGTCCATTCCTCTTGCCAGTGAGTCATTCAAGAATGGGCACATGACCAATGAGACATGAGGGGAGGGCTGCAGGGACTTCCAGAACATTTTCCTGGCTCCAAAGAAAGACCACAAGGAAAAGACAGTCTCTTCTAAATATTGTGTCAGAATGAGAAAAGTAGAATTGCTATGGCTGTATTGCTACCAGCCCAAAGACAGAAACCAAATCTGGGAATGCCTGAGAAGAGATGGAAAGAGCCTGGATCTTTGAAGACATCACTATTGGAATCCATGTACTTAGTACTTGCAGAAAAAGCTATTCTACTGTAACATGTTTTGAGCACCAATGACATATGAGATCAATAAGGACTCTTTATAGTAGAATTTATGCAGGCATACCCAGGAAGAAAAATCAGAGAATTTAAGACAAAAATAAGAACACATTTAGAAAGAACAGAATCTACCTTTAAATTAGGTCTTATGGAAGGATTAATCTGGTACTGAAATTAAGATAACAAATGAGCTGGGACAGAAGCAAAGAGTCAAGAAATACAAATGGAGTCAGAACTTAAAGGCGGGTTACTTTCTTGCACATTGTAGGCTGATGACCTCAAGCCACAACAAAGTCCTTAATTAGTGACACAGAGGTGTCAAAACCTCAGTGTCAACAAAGAGAAGTTGTTGAACCAGGAAAGGCCCGGAAAGTTCTAACTACCCTCTTATCTGAAGAACAAAGGTCATTACCCATCTTCTTGATTGTCAGGTAACTTAAAACATAAGAGAAGGTAAAAATTAACATCTGCCTACAGGTTTTGGGTGGGGGATTGTAATCACACAGTCCAGAACAAAGTTGGAACACCAGAAAGACCCAAAAACATGTGGACAACTGCAGAATATCCCTCTATTTCATCATTAAACAACTTCACACAGCAGTGGTTTTATTTCAACATATTCAGCAAAAATAAGATAAACCAGAATTTTATAATCTAAATACAAATTCATTCTTAGTGTTGCTATTGAATTGTAAGTCTCACCTGCACCAAAACATTTAATTATTGATGTGATGTTGGGCATCTACAATCTTTTACATATACTGTAGAAAATTATCTAATTACTGTAAATTACTCCCTCTAGTCGTTCAAAACCAGGATTAGAGGGAGTCCAATGTTCCATACACATGTTAAGAATAGGTTAAATTTTACAAATCTAGAAGTTGAGCTTTAAAATCAGATCAGCCATAAGTGAAATAAGCCAGGCGGTGAGGGACAAATACCATATGATCTCATCTTTAACTGGAATATAATCAATTAAAGAAAAAACAAACAAAATATAACCAGAGACATTAAAGTTAAGAACAATCTAACAATAGCCAGAGGGGAGGGAAGAAGGGACAGTGAGGAGAAGGGTTTTCAGGAACTACTATAAAGGACACAAGGATAAAAGCAAGGGAGAGGGTGGAGGCAGGGGAGGGAGGTGGGTGTGGCTGGGGTAGGGTAGAGGGGTGGGGAGAAAATGCAGACAACTGTAATTGAACAACAATAAAATAATTTTTAAAAAATCAGATCAGCCAGAGCTCAGATACTAGCATTGACACTTTCCCAGCTGTGATGTCTGAAATGTTATTTAATCTCCCAAGTCTGTTTTTTCCTCAGGGAAATGGAGATAATTAATGTCTCTCTAAGAGGTTTGTTTTAAGGCCTGGAGGAGGAAATATATGGAAATTGCTAGTCAGATAGCCATAAGATAACAAAACAAATAGTGTCAGTTCTCTTTCTTCCCTTTTTCCTAATAAGGACTTACATTGGAGAAGGGAAAATCACTGAAGGATGAGAGAATATTAGTGGGTTAAAAATGCATTTTTCATTAGGAAGATTCACATTTAAGATAGAGTACTGATATATCTAAGGATCAGTCTCCCTAAGGGATGCTTATCACAATGGGGCCACAGGAAGTCCGAAAATTTTTGCGTGGATGAGAATCCTAGGTTATAGATCTTAAAACATTACACTACTTTTAGCTGAAATATACTTAAAACAGATAATGTCTTCCACACAGTTAGAATCTCTTCTGTGTTTTGTTTTTTTATTTACTGACTTTGGAGAGAGAGATAAGGGAGGAAGAGGAAGATCAAAACTTCAAGTTGTTACCATATGATTTCACTCATATGTGGAATCTAATAAACAAACTAAACTAGCAAGCAAAATAGAGACAGATTCATAGATAGAGAGTAGGATGACAGCTATGGGGGAGGGAGGGAGGAGGTTGGGGGTGGAGGGGTCAAGCAAAAAGAAAAAGGACACGTGGACATGGACAACAGTGTGGTGATTGTGGTGGGTAGGGAGTGGATGGAGGTGGAAGAGGGTATAAAGGGGATAAATAGTAATGGAAAAATACAATAAAAAAATCAGTAAGGTACCATCAATAAATCAACAAACAAGTGCTGTCAAGGATGTGAAGAAAAGAGACCCTCATGCACTGTTGGTGGGAATACAGATTAGTGCAGCCACTGTGGAAAGCAGTATGGAATTTCCTCACAGAATTAAAAATGGATCTGCCTCTTGAGCCCGCAATCCCACTTCTGGGAATTTATCTTCAGAATTCCGAAACACCAATTCGAAAGAATATATGCACCTCTATGTTCACAGCAGCATTATTTACAAGAGCTAAGGTTTGGAAACAGCTCAAGTGCCCATTAGTAGATGAGTGGTGAGAACAGTACCCCTCCTTTTTTATCACAATGGAATACTACCTGGTTGTAAAAGAGAAAGAAATCTTACCTTTTGTGACAGCACGGATGGACCTGGAGGTTATTATGCTAAGTGAAATAAGCCAGTCAGAAAAAGACAAATATCCCATGATCTCACTTATATGTGAAATCTGATGAACACAATAAACTATTCATCTACTGATGGGTACTTAGGCTGTTTCCAAATCTTGGCTATTGTAAATAATACTGTTATGAACATAGGCATACTTATGTTCTCTCAAATTAAGGTTTCAGGTTTCTTCACATAACAGTGTTCTAGGGCTCCCTTTTCTCTACATCCTCACCAACACTTGTTTGCTGATTTATTGATGGTAGCCATTTTGACAGGTGTGAGGTGATATCTCATTGTGGCTTTAATTTGCATCTCTGAAGATTAGTGATTTATGAACATTCTTTCATATGTCTATTGGCCATCTGTATGTCCTCTTTGAAGAAGTGTCTATTCAGGTCCTTTGCCCATTTTTAAATTGGATTGTTTGTCTATCTGATGTTAAGTTGTGTAAGTTCTTTATATATTTTAGAAATTAACCCTTTATCAAATTTATCTTTGGGAATCCCATACAGTGGGTTCCCTTTTCATTTTGTTGATGGTTTATTTTGCTGTGCAGAAGATTTTTATCAATAGTTCGATGCAGTCCCATTTGTTTATTTTTTTCACTTTCTTCCCCTTGGCCTAAGAGACATTGACAAAAATATTTCTACAAGAGATGTCTGATATATTTCTGCCTATGTTTTCTTCCAATTTTTATGGTTTCATGACCTACATTGAAGTCTTTTATCCATTTCAAGTTTATTACTATGTATGGAATAAGGTGGTGGTGTAGTTTCATTTTTTTACATACATCTGTTTAATTTTCCCAACACCATTTATTGAAGAAACTGTCTTTACTCCAGCATAGGTTGATCTCTGGGCTCTCTGTTCTGTTCCATTGATCTATATGTCTGTTCTTATGTATGTTCTTATGTTTTGTTTACAATAACTTTGTAGTATAATTTGATATCAGGTATTGTGATACCTTTAACCTTGTTCTTCATTCTCAAGATTACTGAAGCTATTTGGGGTCTTTTTTTGCTCCATAAACATTTTTGGAATGTTTGTTCTAGCACTGTGAAATATGTCATTGGTATTTTAATAGGAATTGTGTTGAATCTATAGAACACTTTGGGTAGTATGGAGATTTTAATGATGTTAATTCTTTCAATCCATGAACACGGTATGTGCTTCCATTTATTTGTATCCTCCTCAATTTCTTTCTTCAATGTCCTATAGTTTTTCAAGTATGGGTCTTTTACCCGTACTTGGTTAAATTTATTCCTAGGCACCTTATTTTTTGTTGTTGTTGCAATAGTGAATGAGATTGTTTTCTTAGTTTTTCTTTCTGATTGTTCACTCTTGGTGCATAGAAATCCACCTATTTCTGAATGTTAATTTTGTATCCTGCTAGTTTTGCCAAATTTATTTATAGCTCTCATAGTTTTTTGGTAGGGTCTTTAGGGTTTTCTGTGTACAGTATCACGTCATATGAATAACAATAGTTTTACTTCCTCCTTTCTAATTTGGATGCCTTTTACTTCTTCATGTCTGATTGTTGTGGCTAGGACTTCCAGCACTATGTTGAATAAAAGTGGTGAAAGTAGACATCCTTGTCTTATTTCTGATCTTAAGGGAAATGCTGGTAGATTTTTCCCATTGAGTATATTGCCTGTGGGTTTGTCATATATGGCCCTTATTACATTGAGGTATATTCTCTCTATTCACACTTTTCTGAGAGTTTTTATCATAAATGAGTGCTGGATTTTATCAAATGCTTTTTCTGCATCTATTGATATGATCATGAGATTTTTATCCTTCTTTTTTTTTATGTGGTGTATCACATTTATTGAATTGCTGATATTATACCAACCTTGCATCCCTGAAATAAATCTTACTTGATCGTGGTGTATGATCATATTAATGTATTGCTGGATCCAGTTTGCTAATATTTTGTTGAGTATTTAGCATCTATGTTCACCAGGTATAATGGCCTATAATTTTCTTTCTTTGTAGTATCTTTATCTGATTTTGGAATTAGGATAATGCTGGCCTCGTAAAATAAGCTTGGGAGTTTTCCCTCCTCTTGAACACTTTTGGAATAGTTTAAGAAGGATAAATGTCAGTTCCTAAATCCTTTATACACTTATTGAGTGAGAAAATAAATACTAACATTTCTCTACAACAATTGCAAAACACAGAGATGTTTGGAATTTTACATAATTTGTGGATCTATGTAAAACTGAATATATCTTCAGTTTATTTTGTTGAATAAATACTCATTGAATATTTATATGCACCAGCCAATTTGGGGGGGATAAAGGTCCCAAGATAATTATGACATTATTCTTATTTTAAAGTAGTTCAAATCAAATTATTAACTTCAAATTTGGTTCCAGAGAAAAATGCCTTGAAACCTCTTTATTCCTTATTTGTATATTTGATAGCATTAATCCCTTTGTGAGTATGATACAATTTCAAACTTAAGATACAATAACCAGTATTGCCAATAAAATATAAGATAAAAATCAATACTTTTTAAATAGCTCATTTCTACATACTATATAGTTTCATGAAATTACACATTTGGTATCATGGGTAACAAAATTAGATTGCTGTGGTTTGGTAGTTATCTGTTCATATGCTTATTTTGCACTTGTCCTTTCAGACTTTCAACACTGAAAGGCACTTTTTTCAATACTCCTTTGGTTTTTGAACCATGGTTGCCATCAGGTGGGAGAATATGGCATTGCATTAAGTAGAAGGAAGACCACTCTATCACATATCTAATATTATAAACATAATCAAATGTTTATAATCACAAACTACCTAAAATTAAATCCTTTATAATAGTGAATTACAATAAAAATTAAGTCCTTTAAAACATTTACTATTGTAACAAATCTTGATCTGTATACACAGATCCATTAAAACTGGTTAGGTTACATCTTTCATGCTTACATTACTGTGTTCGTGGTAGTATAATATGTATCTTTTATATTCTTCTGCATTTATTACAGTTAGATGATGATTATCTGGTAATTCCCAAGTTTTCATCTGTTCTTCGTGTTTCTCTATGGAAGATCCAGAGAGGTTCCTGCAAGTTCATTTTGGTCCTGCTGCTCACTGTACATCTCTATTGTGTCATTAGTCTTCTGTATTTCCCCAGAGTTCTAATCCAAGCTTCAACCATTCCTACAGTTCTTAAAACTCTGTTTAGATGAATAAATGCTTGGGTGCATGTGCAATTCTTATAAGCACTTCTACTAAGTTTGAACTAGCTGATGTGCTATACAAATTTGAGCTTATTTTTAAAAAAGATTGGACAGATACTCATAAATGCATCTGATTCCTATGCATAGTCACCAACAACTTGGCACCTGACAGGGTCAAGATTAATAAGTGAACAAAAATAATGTTTATCCAATTATTGCATGGTGGAGAGTATTGACCAGTATAATTAGAAAGATACTTTTCAGTTTTACAGAGAGAATCTTTGCCCTAATCCCTTGTGCGAGGGACAGTCTGTCTCTCTCTTATGAATTCTTCAAGGTACTTCTCAATGTAAATCGTTCTTTCCAGCAAAATATACATCAAACTATTTCCAAATCCTTGCCTCCATTAGGGGTGAGATTATGAGAGGACATCTCCCATGACTGGACCAGAGAAGTAAAGTTTGCTATGCAATTTGTATTTTCATTTCTTTGGGGGTGAGTTTATTTTCTTGTCATTTATGTTTTGAAAGAACAGTTTGTTTTTTTTAAGTATAATTTTGGGGAACTTTTGAAATTCAATTCCATTAAAACCTATCTCTTATAAACCATGTTCCTTACAATTTCAGAACTGTTTTTCATAATGTAGCATCTGATCATTTTCCTATTCACATTAGAATTGTTAGTGATGACTGTTTAGTTCTTTCCTTGGGAGATGATAGCCTGAAATTTAAAATGCTGAAGTGGACATTTTATCTGGATTATTCAACATGTGACTCATGACTCATGTAAATTAACCAGGTAACTGTACATACTCTGGCATTATTCTCAGCATTTCACTACAATTGGTAATAATTGTGTTAATTTTTTCTTTATGTTGGCTTTCTCTTTATGTGATATTTTTCCATGATTTTTATCTTTTTTTAAATCAGTATGTTCCTGCTTTAGAATGTGTCTGCTTCCTGATCTTTGATTTGTTGCCTAGCCTAGCTCAAGGCTCTTTTGAGTTAATCAGAAATTTCACAATGATAAAAGTTATCTTTCACATTCAATTCTTTGACCTAAATGTCTTCCAAATTTCTGTATAATGTGTTTTCTCTCTAAACTGTAGAAACAGAGAAAACACTTACCTGCTTGAGCTAATGATCCCACTGAATCAATGTTAGGGAGGAGCCCTACAGGTCCACATACTCATGGTCCCCATACTCAGGGGAAGGAGCTGAGACAGAGACCATTACATGACAGGGCCACCCTGGAGATCTTGGAAATTGTGTATTATATAGAATGCTAACTCAGGATTAATGGAAGTAGTCAAAGAATTGAAAAAGAGAAGAGAAAGATAAGCTCATGTCAAAAACTGTTTTTAAAAAACAGAACAATCTGCTTTATATTTTTCTGCAGGGGAGTCATGTGGATGAGCCCACACACTGGCAAGTAAATTCAGTCCCTCCAAACAAGATAGGAACATTCGTGTAAAAATACAACTATCTAGGTAGCTGGCACAAACTAGGGGAGGGAAGGCGTGTACCTTCCCAACAAACACAGAAACAAAACCCACTGAAGCCTACAGCCAACAAAACAAGGAGAACTATTAAAAATAGTATAAGTTTTGGCAGGCAAGTCAAATCCACACACCCATTTTTGATTGCTTACATTTTATAAGGCAATGACAAGTGTGATTCTTATTATTACTTAAAATAAAAATTAGAGCTGACCCTGGCACAACATGGGTTTAACTGAGGGTCCATTTATATACATTTTTTTCAGTAAATACTCCAAATGCATTTTCCTTATGATTTTCTTAGTAACACTTTCATTTTTCTAGCTTACTTTGTTGTAAGAATAAAGTATATAATATCTATAGCATATGAAATATGTGTTAATTGACTGGTTATGTAATTGGTAAGGCTTCTGGTCAACAGCTGGGTATAGTAAACTTTTGGGAGAGTCAAAAGTTATATGTAGATTTTTGACTGTGCAGGGGTTGGTACCCCTAACCCCCATGTTGTTCAAAAATCAACTGTACTACAATCAGAAATCATTAGCGAGCACTTTCTGTGTGCCAGCAGACACTGAAGCTGCATAAGAGGGCTGAGATTATCTTCTGTTACCTCAGGAAAAGAGATATAAAGATAGTGGTGCCAAGGTGAGTAGCAAAGGCAGAACAAAAACAACTTTTAATTGACATACAACTTTGTTGGGCTTCTCTGTCTCTCTTTTAAATTCTGACTTACAATCAACAAAACTGTAAAAATAAAATACAAGGCAACTAGAGAAGACTGAGTTGTGAGTTATTCTCTTATATTCCAATAACTATCTAGTTAGCAGAATAGAGAATACATATTTTAGACTCTTCTTAGGTATAGGAAAATGGGGAAAAACACAAAACTGATTCTCCTATTTCAAGTGACAGTTTTTCAATATCCTACAACTGGAACTCCTTTAGAGTAAACATCATCAAAAATGTTTTAGAATTTCAAATGTGCTCGATGTCTGGACATCTCTGAGTGCTAACTGCCTTGGTGGGTGATGGGCCATAGGTTTGAGTAGAACTTGGGACAGATGAACGGCTTCATAAACTAGCTGCCTGAGAACTGTGAAGAGGGAACAAAGAATGCAAGGTAGGCTGGCATCCACCCATTAGCACAAGAAGCTGGGAACTGGGGAACAGAGAGGCCTAAGGAATTTGGGGGCAATAGGCTCTGCAGTCTGACTTAAAATCTCATATAATGCTTAGTGTGCTTGAACTATGATAGAAACTGATAGAGGTGGAGTTTGTGTTGATTGACATGGGGCTGAAATCATCAGCTTTTGTGCATGAGGGCACTACAGACAACTGAGTCATGTAAACAAACTCAGGCAACTGTTACCATGGAAAAGGACCCACCTGAGAACATGTTGCTTCGTGGGCCTTAGTTTGCTGGGTTATGTTTCTCTATACTATAAAGACTGGTCAACTGTGATTTCCTGCACTTTTTGTGCTAAGCCAATTTTACAATGGGACGATTAATAAATTTGGTAAATGTCTTAGGCTAGTTCACAGGCAAACAAATTCATAAGAGGATGGATAACAGTCTGTTCACTGGTTTTCTCTAAATAGATATGGTGAGTCATCCCTTCTCCTTAGTTTACCATCTGCTATGATTTAGAAATCAACCCTAATTTAAGCAAAAATTTACTTTATTCATTTCCTTACTTGGATATTCTTATTTATGAGAAGAACTGGCCTCAGACTCACACATTTATTTCTTGTTGTACAGGATAAACCATTTTTTTCTGAAAGCTTAATTCTCTTGTAAACCAGGTAACCTAATAAGATGTATTAGCTCTTTAAGACTGAAACTGTGAAACCTAAAATGCTAAATTTTTCTGTAAGATTTAAGATTTTGTTTGGATTCAAGCCAAATGCATCAAAGAACTTTAGATTATTAACAGCCATGTTGTATATCATGTATATATTCCATGTTATAGCATATATATGTTATTAGGTCAAAATAGGCAGTATGAACCCTACTGGGTTCTTAACTGAGTTTAAAGGCAGCACTAAGCATCAGAGCCACCTCCTTAGCATTCTGTTCTGTTCACTGACCTTGGACTATTTAACAAATATGTGAACATTATAAATTAATATGGTCATACTGAGAAGATGAACTTGTTGCTTACCAAACAGAGGTTCCTTCTGATTAGAAATAGGTCAGGGCTATACTTGTCAAAAATTTTGCTGACAGTGCCCTGACTGGGTGGCTAAGTTGGTTGGAGCGTCATCCCATACATCAAAATATTGTGGGTTTGATTCCCAGTCAGGGCACATACCTAGGTTGCAGGTTTGATCCCCTGTCAGGGTACATATAGGAGGCAGCCAACTGATGTTTCCCTCTCTCTTCCTTGCTCTCTCTCTAAAATCAATGAACATGTCTTTGGGTAAGGATTAAAAAAAAATTGCTGATGGTTAGACCTGGCTGGAGTAACTCAGTGGATTGGGTGCTGGCCTGTGAACCAAAGGGTTGCTGGTTTGATTCTCAGTCAGGGCACACGCCTGGGTTGCAGGCCAGGTCCCCAGTAAGGGCGTGCACAAGAGACAACCACACATTGATGTTTCTCTCCCTTTCTTTCTCCCTCCCTTCCTGTCTCTCTAAAAATAAATAAACAAAATCTTTAAAAAAATTGCTGATGGTGACCGACAAAATTTAGTTACATCCTTTAACTGTAATCCTTGTGCTAACTTTTAAAAAGGCCATCATCTCTGTGACTTGTTCCTGATTTAATTAGTTGGAGAGTTTAGTGATAGCACATACACTTAAGGAGCATTGCTCAATGGTTCAAAGTTACTCAGTGAAGTTTTAACTGATTTTATTGTACAAGGGTGGGGAAAAGTAGGTTATAGTAATACTAAATAGTACAATAATAAATAAATAAATAATAATATAACTGTAAACCTACTTTTGCACACCCTGTATGTTAATGGGTTGTCATGTTGTTATCTTGGAGGAAAACTTTGAAATTGAAGAAAATAATTTGTATCTTTAGCCAGACTGCTCACTCAGGCCTCAAAGAGAGATGGAGAGGTATGACAAGTATACAACCCAGTTTTCCTAAACAGCAGGGAGTCACAGTGATGAAGATACAAACTTGAAACGACCTGGTTTTTCTTGAGAGTTGTGTCAGGAGCTTTATATATCTTGTACTCTGGTGCACTTTTGCACAAAATTTGGTATGGGTTTCAGCAATTGCAACGGGACACAGGAATGGGGACAGAGGAACCAGAGAAGACACTAAATAAAAGTACTTAACTTTCCCAAGTTCACCCACTTAAATGGAATGCAGATACAATAACTAACTCCTGCAAACATGGTCTCATTTACTGTCACAACAATCTGAGGAGGGTGGTATCATCTGTCTCATTTCAATGTTAAGCACCCATGAAAGTAGCAGAGCCAGTCCTGGAACCAAGAGCTGTATGACAGCAGGTCTCGTGGTCTGCACCTATGAGCTCTCACCGTGAACAGTGAACTCCAGGCAAAGCCCTGGACAGAGCCCAGCGGTACCGCTACCAGAGACCAGCCTCGGATTTTGCCCCCCGCTGGTGAGAGTGCCTTGCACTGTGCCTGGCACTGTGCCTGGCACCTGAAAGTCCTCAGTTAACGTTTGCTGCCTTTGTCTTCTCTCCAACTCTCTAGACACACATGCTATACTTCCTATAGCATGACTTTTACCAAGTTATTCCCCTACTAAAAATCTGATAGTTGGGAACAACATCAAAATCATGGAGGGTGAAATGGATAAATTATTGGATATTTATATAACGAAATACTAAATCGCAAAGAAAACAACTAAACTGCAGCTACATGTCACCTCATAGATGAATATTATAGCAATGTTGAACAAAAGAAACAAAACTTAAAACATTTTTAAAGGATAAGTTACTTTCTAAAAATCTAAAAACGAAAAATAAACTACATTTTTTTAAAGAATGTAAATTTAGATGTAAAGTATAAATGAAAGCAAGTGGATTGTTACTGTAAAAGAGAGGTTAGCTGTTACCTGATGGGTGGAGGGAAGAAGCTGTGACTTAGAAGAGATACGTGGGAGGCTGCTGAGAGTCCAGGGACCTTTCTGTTTCTTGATCAAGGTGGCAGTTACTCAGGAGGTGACTTTTTGTTCCTTATTAATTTAGGGTGACACCAGGCCCCAACCCATGCCTGTTGCCTTGGTGTCACTGTTAATAGCAGCTCAGTTCTCTCTGTGTCCCAGTGTAGGTGACTATATGGTCAAGCTAATGAAAATGTTCATATAAATCTTAGGCACTTGTCTTGGTGTGTAGTATAATTCATAGTAAAAAATGATTTTTAAAGAAAAAACAATTGATATGAGAGATATGTGAACTCATATCTAAAGTAGCACTCAAAACAATAATATCTGTAATATAATAATACATTATTATTATTATATAAGAATATTATGTAAATTATTTCACCCTTCTAACAACTCTATGGAACAGGTGCTATTTTAATCCATATAACAGATAAGGAAATTGAGGCCTATGGAAGTTGAGTAACTTGCTCAAGGCCACACATCTATGATGATTCCAGAGTTCAAATCCAAGAAGTCTGACTCAGCAAGCATCCGGAACTTCCTGTAAGACTCTATCTGTCTGTGCACCACCGAACAGAATGAATGTCATTTGGCTTTGTGGTGGTCTCTGGTAAAGTGCACTGTTGCTTTAAGGAATATTTCCCCATAAGTAATAATAATGAGTGTGTAAATGCATCATATCTTTGTCTAACAACTCATAACATATCATCGATCATGATTTAGAACACTTTGGGAAACACTTGTCTGGCTCAGTTTCTAGACCTTCCTATTCTCACTTCCTGATTTTTCCTCTTAGTCCCCTGCACAGACCTTCTAATTGCAATCTTCCTCACATTAAATATCCACTCCAACTTTCCCTTCCTTTATTATGTTCAAATCTTCCCAGTCACACAAACTATAGTTCCACATCTTCTATGAAAACCCCAAACTTACCATTCCAACCCCCACTGACTTTTTCCCCCTTCAAAAGTCCAATGTCCATCATTACTGGGGTTAAGGATGAGTACAAAGCAGGAATTTGCCCTGTAGATTCAGGGCAGCTGCTGAGACAGGAGGGCAGAATGCAGGGCGAGTCTGCATGGGTGTGTGCCAGGCCGGTCCAATAGCTGCCCTGTGTGCAGGCTGAGTCTGTGTTTACAACTGGAAGAGTGGGCTGGACACTTGGTGGACACAGCTGGCTGTGGGGAGCCTGTGCCTGGTGCATCAGGAAGATTGTGATGGTCTCAGGTTTCCAAAGCAATGGAGGGAACCTTGACAGTAAGGACGGCGCAGCCCAGCAAGAAACTGGCACATCCTGGGAACAGGGCATTTAAGGTCAAAGCACATGCAAAACTCAGGACTTTGGGGTCTACCAGTTAAAGTCGAAACAGGAGTGTAAAGTATGGCAGATACTTCTTGGCAGATTCCTGGTACCTGAAGTTCACCACACTCCTTTGCAACTTGTCACGTGCTGCCTTTATCTGTGTAAAAATTATCTGTGTAAGTCTGTACCTCCAGCTCAGTTATATGGTACTAAAGGACAAGAATCATGTGTGGTCCCAAACTTCTGGAACAATCTAGCCCCATCTAGACCTCTCCAGCCTCACTCCAGCCACTCTCATTCTCTCTGCATACTCCAGCTTCCCTGGCCCTCTGTCCACTTCTCAAATCTGACAAATTCTTCCTTCCTAAGGGGAATCATAGCAGGTTCCCCTTCGCCTGGACCAGCCTGCTCTCACCCTAACCCCACTTCACTTCTGTCAGCTAATAATTCTGCTTTCTTGAGATCAGGGTTCAACATCACTGTGACTTTCTTGCCCAGGTAATGCACTCCTCTGGTAACTTGTGTTTCTATCCTAGAACACTAAATAATAGGTAATAAAACCAGCAACTCACTTGCCTTGTGGCAGGCACTATGCTAAGCAACATAACTTGATTCTTTAAATCCTGACAATGGGGCTGAGAGGAGAGATATTATTACTAGCATCACCATTTACAAATGGAGAAAACAGAGGCATGAGTATTTGAATAGTTCTGCAGGATAAATGACAAATATCTGAACCCAGACAATAATTACAGAGCCTAAAACACAGTAAAATTTGGTAAATAGTCTGTTGATTATGCCTGGTGGTACTCAGTGAAGGTGGTGATGGAATAACTGCGAACCTAAGGCTCTTTTTACCTGGGGCAGCACCCAGGGGCCCAACCATCTGGTAATTCTATTTTTCATGAAATAAAAAGAATGGAAATTGATTTTCTAGTTTAATGGGGAAAAGAATGGTGAGGTCTTTCAGGATGTCCAGGAACTATCACTCATTTTCTTTTCAAGTTTTTTTTTTCTTTATTGGTTTTTAGAGAAAGAGGAAGAAGGGGGAGAGAGAGAGAGATGTCAACTTGTTGTTCCACTTATTTATGCATTCATTGGTTGCTTCTTGTATGTGCCCTGACTGGGGATCAAGTCTGCAACCTTGATGTATCCGTATAATGCTCTAACCAACTAAGCTACCCAGCCAGGGCCTTAGGTTTTTAATTGACTATAATGCAGTTGCTTAGCCCTAAGAACCCCACTGCCTAGAAAATATTTTCCCTTTAAACCCAGGTTTGTTGCAGCTGGTAAACATCTCTGGCAGACACTTGTACCAAAGCAGCCCTCAATGCTCTGAAGACTCTCTTAGTTCCCAAAGTGTGGTCACTAGACTGGCACGCTCAGGCTCACTGGAGACTTTTCGGGATGCTAATCCTCAGGCTTCCCCCAGACCTACACAATCAGAAACTCTGCGGGTGGGGCCCAGCCATCTGCGGTTTCACAAGCCCACTGGCAAGTTCTGATGCACCTGAATGTTAGAGAGCGGCTGCACGAGGGGCAGGGTGAAGACCATACCTCAGACATGATCCCTCAAGACAGTTTGTTCCCTTTGTTTTTGAATCCCATATATTTGTCATCCGCTCTCCCACCCAGCATAACTACACAACACCTACATTAATTGTATTACCACCTAGAAGTCATTTGACGTTTTAAAACTCTGGAGTCTATGAATAATATAACGGAATTCTAAGATAGTCTCTCAGTGAATAATTCTAGATTTAAAAGATGTCTGGAGGTGACTTCAGATTATACCCACTTTAAGAGAAAAAGGAGATTTGGTGGATAGAAGAAAATGGCAGCAGGAACAATAGAAGCAGGTAAAATCATGTATAAGATTTTAAAGGGAATATTATGCAGCAATGAACCATGTACTTGGTAGAAATCAAAAGGGATAGGATAATTGCGCACACACACACACCCCAACTCTCTGAAAAACTGACCGAAATACAGAGTGAGGCAAAAGTAGGTTTACAGTTGTTTGTATGGAAAACAATACAATAATTAATAAATAATAATAAGAGAAAAACCTGTTTCCCATACTCACAAATGTAAACCTACTTTGCCCTACCCTGTAGAGAGTGATTCAATTTTTAAACACTCTCTATGAATTTAGATGGCATAAAGAATTATGCTGAGTTGTAAACTTCCAATTAAAAAATATATATATTACTGTTGACATGATTGGGAGAATTTCATAAATATGCTTTGCTTTTCGTACTAATATATTTGTACAGCAGGCACACAGAGCTGTGAGGTGGACGAGTTATTCCCAACACTTTCTCTATTTACTGCACCTGGAAACTGGCCTATGTTTTTCACAGTGAGAAATATTAAGACAATAACTTATAATAAATAAAAAACCTCACAAAGATTGAATCTTACAGAATGTAATTCAGTCTAAAGGCAAGCTTGGAAAAAAGTCTCAATTTAGTTGGAATTTTTTTAAGTATGTTTTATTGATTATGCTATTACAGTTTTCCAATTTTTTCTTCCTTTATCCCCCCTCCACCCTGCACTCCTAACCCTCCAGTAACCCCTCCTTAGTTCATGTCCATGGGTTGTACATATAAGTTCTTTGAGTTCTCTGTTTCCTATACCATTTTTGACCTCTCCCTGTCTATTTTATTCCTACCAATTATGCTGCTTCTTCCCTGTACCTTTCCCCCCTATTCCTCCCTTCCTCCTCCCCACTGAAAACCCTCCATGTGATGTCCATTTCTCTGATTCTGTTCCTGTTCTAGCTGTTTGCTTAGTTTTTGTTTTCATTGTTTTTTTTCAAGTTCATTTGTTGATAGTTGTGAGTTTGTTGTCATTTTACTGGTCATATATATATTTTTAGTCTTTTTCCTTTTTTCAGTTGTTTATTTTATTTTTTTAAATTTTTATTGTTATTCAATTACAGTTGTATGCCTTTTCTCCCCATCCCTCCACCCCACCCCAGCTGAACCCACCTCCCTCCCCCTCCTCCACCCTCCCCCTTGATTTGGTCCATGTGTCCTTTATAGTAGTTCCTGTAATCCCCTCTTCCCACTGTCCCCACCCCACACCTCCCTGGCTATTGTTAGATTGTTCTTAACTTTAATGTCTCTGGTTATATTTTGTTTGCTTTTTTCTTCTATTTATTATGTTCCAGTTAAAGGTGAGATCATATGGTATTTGTCCCTCACCATCTGGCTTATTTCACTTAGCATAATGCTCTCCAGTTCCATCCATGCTGTTGCAAAGGGTATAAGCTCCTCCTTTCTCTCTGCTGCGTAGAATTCCATTGTGTAAATATACCATAGTTTTTGGATCCACCCATTTGCTGATGGGCACTTAGGTTGCTTCCAGTACTTGGCTATTGTAAATTGTGCTGCTATGAACATTGGGGTGCATAGGTTCTTTTGGATTGGTGTTTCAGGGTTCTTAGGGTATAATACCAGCAGCGGAATTGCTGGGTCAAAGGGCAGTTCCATTTTTAGTTTTCTGAGGAAATTCCATACTGTTTTCCACAGTTCCCAGACTGAAATTCCACTATTTCCAGCCTGCATTCCCACCAACAGTGCACTAGGGTTCCCTTTTCTCCCCATCCTCTCCAACATTTGTTTGTGGATTTGTTTATGTTGGCCACTCTGACGGGTGTGAGATGGTACCTCATTGTGGTTTTAATTTGCATCTCTCTGATGGCTAGTGATGTTGAGCATCTTTTCATATGTCTCTGGGCCCTCTGTATGTCTTCCTTAGAGAAGTGTCTGTGCAAGTCCTTTGCCCATTTTTTAATTGGGTTGTTTGTCTTCCTGGAGTGGAGTCGTGTGAGTTCTTTATATATTTTGGAGATCAGGCCCTTGTCTGAGGTATCATTAGCAAATATGTTTTCCCATACTGTTGGTTCTCTTTGTAATTTGGCGCTGTTTTCTTTAGCCATGCAGAAGCTTTTTATTTTGATGAGGTCCCATTTGGGGGTTTTTTTGATATATTTATTGATTATGCTATTACAGTTGTCCCATTTCCGCCCCTTCACTCAACTCCATCCTGCCCATCCCCTCCCTCCCACATTCCTCCCATATAGTTCATGTCCATGGGTCATACTTAGAAGTTCTTTGGCTTCTACATTTCCTACACTATTCTTATCCCCCCTGTCTATTTTCCACCTATCATTTATGCTATTTATTCTCTGTACCTTTCCCCCCTCTCTCCCCCTCCCAATCCCCTATTGATAACCCTCCATGTGATCTCCATTTCTGTAGTTCTGTTTCTGTTCTAGTTGTTTGCTTAGTTTTCTTTTGTTTTGGTTTTAGGTGTGGTTGTTAATAACTGTGAGTTTGCTGTCATTTTTACTGTTCATATTTTTTTATCTTCTTTTTCTTAGGTAACTCCCTTTAACATTTCATATAATAAGGGCTTGGTGATGATGAACTCCTTGAACTTGACCTTATCTGAGAAGCACTTTGTCTTCCCTTCCATTCTAAATGATAGCTTTGCTGGATAGAGCAATCTTGGATGTAGGTCCTTGCCTTTCATGACTTGGAATACTTCTTGCCAGCCCCTTCTTGCCTGTAAGGTCTCTTTGGAGAAATCAGCTGACAGTCTTATGGAAACTCCTTTGTAGGTAACTGTGTTCTTTTCTCTTGCTGCTTCTAAGATTCTCTCCTTCTTTTTAATCTTGGCTAATGTAATTATGATGTGCCTTGGGGTGTTCCTCCTTGGGTCCCGCTTCTTTGGGACTCTCTGAGCTTCCTGGACTTCCTGGAAGTCTATTTCCTTTGCCAGACTGCGGAAGTTCTCCTTCATTATTTGTTCAAATAAGTTTTCAATTTTTTGTTCTTCCTCTTCTCCTTCTGGCACCCCTATAATTCAGATGTTGGAACGTTTCAAGGTGTCCTGGAGGTTCCTAAGCCTCTCCTCATTTTTCCGAATTCTTGTTTCTTCATTCTTTTCTGGTTGCATGTTTCTTTCTTGCTTCTGGTCCACACCGTTGATTTGAGTCCCAGTTTCCTTCCCATCACTATTGGTTCCCTGTACATTTTCCTTTGTTTCTCTTGGCATAGCCTTCATTTTTTCATGTACTTTTCGAACAAATTCAACCAATTCTGTGAGTGTCTTAATAACCAGTGTTTTAAACTGTGCATCCGATAGGTTGGCTATCTCTTCCTCACTTAGTTGTATTTTTTCTGGAGCTTTGAAGTGTTCTGTCATTTGGGCCTTTTTTTTTTTTTTTTTTGTCTTGGCACATCTGTTACTTTAAGGGACAGAGCCTTAGGTGTTCCCCGGGGCAGGGTAACACTAGTCGCTGCGCTGTGACACTGTACGTGGGGGAGGGGCCGAGAGGGAACAATGGCGCCCGCTCCACTCTGCCAGATCTCACTCACTCCCTCTGCTACCCACAATCAAATTGGGCCCCTCTGGTGCTGGTTCCCGAGTGGGTGGGCTTGTGCACACTCTAGGCCCCTGTGGGTCTCTCCAATGATCTCTCCTGTGAGGCTGGGAGTCTCTCCTGCTGCTGCCTCAACCCCCACGGGCGCTTTCTTTTTTATTTTTTTCTCTCTCTCTCTTTTTTAAATTTTTTATTGTTATTCAATTACAGTTCTGTGCCTTTTCTCCGCATCCCTCCACCCCACCCCAGCCAAACTCCCCTCCCTCCCCCACCTCCACCCTCCCCCTTGATTTTGTCCATGTGTCCTTTATAGTAGTTCCTGTAATCCCCTGTCCTCACTGTCCTCTCCCCACTCCCCCCTGTCCATTGTTAGATTGTTCTTGACCCAGCAATTCCGCTGCTGAGATTATACCCTAAGAACCCTGAAACACCAATCCAAAAGAACCTGTGCACCCCAATGTTCATAGCAGTACAATTTACAATACCCAAGTACTGGAAGCAACCTAAGTGCCCATCAGTAAACGAGTGGATCCAAAAACTATGGTATATTTGCACAATGGAATTCTACACAGCAGAGAGAAAGAAGGAGCTTATACCCTTTGCAACAGCATGGATGGAACTGGAAAGCATTATGTTAAGTGAAACAAGCCAGATGGTGAGGGACACATACCATATGATCCCACGGGCGCTTTCAATCAGAGGTTTGAGGCTTTATTTCCACGCGCTGGAGCCCTGGGTTCCGCGGTCTGCTTCGGTCCCCGCCTTAGTCCCGATTTATCTGTTCGTGAGTGTGGGGCTATAGGTTGCTACCAGCCACTCTGCCTGCCCTGTTCTCCGCCACTCTGAGTCCGGCCCTCTCGGTTTATCTGTGCGCGAATGTGGGGCCAAAGGGTCTGCTAGTGGTCAGACTGCCTGCCCCGATCGTCCCACACTCTGCCAGTCTCGGTCCCACCATGGCCACATGAGTCCTCTCCGCCCTGGTGCCCGTCTTCGCCCCTCCTACCAGTCTGTATGTATGGTTCTTTTTTATCTACTTGGTGTCAGACTTCCCTGCCATTTGATTTTCTGTCAGTTCTGGTTGTGTGAGGAGGCACATTGTGTCTATCTACGCCGCCATCTTGGTTCTCCGAGCTTTACTGGTCATATTTTTTATCATTTTCTTTTTCTTAGAAAAGCCCCTTTAACATTTCATATAATAATGGCTTGGTGATGATGAACTCCTTGAACTTGACCTTATCTGAGAAGCACTTTATCTGCCCTTCCATTCTAAATGACAGCTTTGCTGTATAGAGTAATCTTGAATGTAGGTCCTTGCCTTTCATGACTTGGAATACTTCTTTCCAGCCCCTTCTTGACTGTAAGGTTTCTTTTGAGAAATCAGCTGATAGCCTTATGGGCACTCCTTTGTAGGTAAGTCTCTCCTTTCCTTTTGCTGATTTTAAGATTCTCTCTTTGTCTTTAATCTTGGCTAATGTAATTATGATGTGCCTTGGTGTGTTCCTTTTTGGGTCCAACTTCTTTGGGAGTCTCTGGGCTTCCTGGACTTTCTGGAAGTCTATTTCCCCTGCCAGATTGAGGAAATTTTCCTTCATTATTTGTTTAAATAAGTTTTCAACTTCTTGCTGTTGTTCTTCTACTTCTGACACTCCTATAATTCTGATATTGGAATGTTTCAAGTTGTCCCAAAGGTTCCTAAGTCACTCTTCTTTTTTTTGAATTCTTGTTTCTTCTTTCTGTTCCAGTTGGATGTTTATTTCTTCCTTTTGTTCCAAACCATTGCTCTGAGCCCTGGTTTCCTTCCTGTCACTGTTGGTCCCCTGAATATTTTCTCTATTCCATTTTGGGTATCTTTCATTTGTTCTTTTATTTTTGACCAAGCTCAGTCAATTCTGTGAGCATTTTGATTACCAGGGCTTTAAATTCCCCATCAGATAGGTTGGCTATATCCTCATCGCTTAGCTCTCTTTCTGAAGTTTTGCTCTGTTCTTTCATTTGGGCCACATTTCTTTGTCTCAGGGCACCTGTTAAGTTGTAAGGGGGTGGGGCCTTAGGTATTCACGAGGGCAGGGCAACCCTCTTTGCTACGCTGGGGTGCTGCCTGTGGGGGAGGGGCCAGAGAGGGAACAGTGAACTCCCCTGCTCATCTCTAGCCTCACTTTCCAATGGCATCTCATGTGAGACTAGGAGTTTCTCCCACCAAGGGAACTGCCATAGTTGACAGTGAGCTCTGAGTCTCAGTTTCCCATTCAGTCAGCCCTGCCCACACGGCCACTGCCTCAGGGAGATTCCTCTCAGTCAGCCCCACCCGCTCGGTCTGCTGCCTTGCCGAAGGTTATCTCTGTCTACTGCCTTACCAGTCTGATTGTTTTGGTTCACTGTTTCAATTCCTTGGTTATCAGAGTTCCATACAGTTTGACTTTCTGACACTTCTTGTTGTTTATTGATTTTAGATTGGTTGTTATCCTCCTTTTGGTGCAAGGAAGCAAAGGGTTTCTGCCTACGCCTCCATCTTGTCTGGAACTAGTTTGGAATTTTACTGCAGACAGGACCCTGAGCTCTGCAGCACTTGTGCTATTTTTCCCGGAGCCACCAGGGGGTGTTGTATGTCTACTTGGGACAATGACACTGTTTCCCTTCCAAGATTTTTTTACTAGCTAGCCTTCTTCAGAACATGTTTTCTAACTTTAGAGAATTACTTGAAAGAATATTTACTTGCATGTTTTCTTCAATTTCATTTGGAAACATAAAAATCCACTACCAATACTAAATACCAGGTGAGCGCCTGAGAAGAAGATGTTCCTTGTGACACAAAGAGACTTGTGAAAAGATGTGTCCATCCCATGTCTGCATTCTCCTCTGGCCTGTTCTCCATACCTCCATTCATGTGAAAACCACTGTGCAGAGTAAAAAGTGACCCACTGTGTAATGTGTTAAAGGTATTTTTCCATCATATGAACTCTTTTTGTATGTGTAATATAAATCTTTGAGTAGCTAGTAGGTTTATCATAAGACCATGGAAATGTCACTGAAATTCTGGGAAACACAATGAATGTGTTGAGCAAGAAATCTCACTGGAATTCTGTCCAAGTGGGAGACCTGTTCAGCACAGCCATGGTTTGGTCCACACTGCCCACTACCTGGTGAACATGACCATGGTCCTTGATATCCTAAAACAGCATCACGGTCAGTTAAAGAATAGTGATAATTTTTGTGGAAGAGAGATAACATTATGGAATTTTGCCCACAACATATCCACACTCTATGGTATTGTCATTGCACTCAGCCATCTGTGAGCAGAGTCCACACCTTGGTTCTGTGACTATTTGAGGCCCCTTGTCCGGCACGTGAGAATGAAGACATGTCACATAATGTACAATGGGAAAATTTAGGATGCAAGATCACAGTTTTGAAAATGTATGTAAATGGAGATCTGCAAAACCATTCTGATTTGGGTAGTAATGACTGAGCCACTGTGTTTCATGCCAGGTCCTTTCCAGGGATAGTCCTTCCCAATGCACCCCTCAGCCAGGGCAGGCCTGTCCCAGACTTTACT